>NW_008752003.1:26373-31360 GCF_000715545.1 Opisthorchis viverrini | reverse complement strand
TCAGAACTGCCGATTTGAATGCACCCAACGAAACAACCAGACTCAGGATGTTGAAACCACGTGAGATTCACAGAAGACCAATCAAAAAACACGGAGACCGACTCCAGAACTACCAAATACTGTTTAGAATCTATATAATCACAGGCAGAAGAGGAGGAATTCACCCACTCAACCCTGCACTGACGATGTCACCTCGATTGGTGATGAAACGCTTGCAATCCAACTGCCAAGCTTGGCGAACAGACCAACAACCAAACAACGCACCCGAGCTACCTACATTCCACAACATTGCTAGCATGAACTGTCTACTTCGTTTTGTATATCACGATAAAACTGCGTTGTATTTGACTGATTGATACATTTTTCGAGTACAACTCGCGTGATTACCTTACTTATACAAATCAAAAAGAGTGCAGGATACCTGTCAGTTTGATTGGTTTCAGAATGTGTGAAATGTCGGAGAATCAGTACATCACAAACGAAACTGCACCGGCTTTCCATTATTATAGAAGCATACCCGTTTCTATGCTCCATACTTACGTGCGTGTACTGAGCGTGAAAGAAGAAGGCGCCGACCTTACTGGGATTGAATCAAAATTATATGAGCCCATAAACAACTGTGTGTGGGACTATTCACGTAGTCGGCATGTACACTGATATATGCATGCACAAATTATTACGAGAGACAAAAAATTTCTACGCCTGCGAGCGCGATGCAAGGCTGAAGGTCTCACATTAGCTCTCATACTCAATTCATTTGTTTTCCCGATAAAAATTATCATTCACGTACGGACTGAACCCTAGTAATTTGTCATCAGTTCAGTGAAAATACACACGTGTTCCATCCATCTTTTGAAGTGCATCCAAATGTGCGCTTGAGTTTTACTTCCTGGTTCTTGCTCCTGTGGCATTTTACACTGGACCACACATTTACTAATGTTTTAAAAGCCGAACAATTTGCGAACTTCATTCTAGAAGCTAGATGTGTGCCCGCTTTTGGACGCAAAGCAAAAGCATCCGCTTCCAGGAAGCGTTTCTTATGCGGAGGAAATAAAACACCCTATTCACGCGTCTCGATCTTGCATCTTCGGATAACCCGCACTGAGCGTTCACCTACCTTACCCTCGCCAAAAACATAATGCAGTGGACTGCCTTCAAAGTTCCAGATCGGTGAGAAGAAAAAATGTTAAGGAGAACCACTATTCTTTTGAATGAAGACAAATTATGGTTAAAAGCCGTAAATCACTCTTCAAGTTTTCCATCCTTTTAGGTATCCGCACCCATGGTCGTCAAACGTAAGTTTGCCTCTCAGAATTCGTTGCCTAAGCAGTCAAACAGTAGATAATCGGTCGGCTAGCATTTGGTAAGCGGTGATCAGTCAGTTGTCAGGTTTTAAATCTTTGGGTTTTTCGTAGGTATGCAAACTTTGTTTTTAATTTTTATTTTGGTTCCATTTTTAATTTATTACATAATGTCATTTTACCTACCCAGGCGTGAAGCTATCGCTAGATACAAAATTGGAAAAGCACTTATATATCGATTTTAAACTAAATAATCGCAAGCACAACAAAATCATTTAGCCGCAGCAATCAAACCAGTTTCAAATTTATGATGCGGCTTGCGCACGCCCAAAGATGTCTTTCATATCTTTTCAGGCATATTACAAATACACCATGTCTACAGGACAAAATTCATCAAAGACAAAGCAGTTTTCTTCTTTATTTATGCTTTGCCTTGATCAGCCACTCGTGGCCGAACGGTTAAGTGTTCCAACTGCTAGCCGGACGCTCGCGGGTTCGATACTTTTCGGAGTTTCGTGAGATGCGCACTGCTGATGATTCCCAATAAGGATGAAAGAGATGTACAGTGCTTCTCGGCTTTTCAGCATAGATTGTCTTCACTTACAGGACGGACTCTTCGCTTCGTACTTTCTAAGTTACATTTTTGCATCACAAATCTTTATTTAGCAAATGGTGTATGGACTATATCAGCTGACAAGTCCGAAAAGGGATATAGACAAACCCAGCTAAGTGCCTCATAAATCAGCCAAATGAACCCATTCATCGCGGACAAAATTAAACAAGGAATGGAATGAAACCTCCCTTAGTGAAGTTTTTGAAACTTTTATCACTTTGCTGAAGTAAACTTCAAATCAACACCTGTTGCTAAAAATATTTAGCAAACAAAGAACACAGTTGTGGTCGGATATTTACATGATGGCGCTAATGGAGGCGCATACAATTGAAGTGAATAGCAGGGCAGACATAATTCGGAAAAACCGATGGAAATAGAAGTGAAATGACAAATACATCGCGCATGCATAGTAGCTTGTCGCTTCGTGTTACATTTCCTGATTGATGTCGGCCTTATTCAAACCTTGTTTGTTTGTTTGTGCATAATATTACAGTCATGCGCTGTAGAACATAACACCAGTGCAATCAGACGGCCACATGGTGAAATTTACAAAATATACACTTTAATTATGCGCTTTAGGATAACTTAATTTTGTATTATTTTATAGCGCGCTTAATTCCCATTGAATGACTCGGTCGCCCTGGATACTCAAAGAGAATAAATAGTGGCAGTCCTTGCGTAAAGCTAATGAGTCCATGTAAATAAACACAGTACAAAAGACAAGTGTCTAGGCTTAAAAATACAGGGAATTGTTTCTATCACTCTAATAAATGCACACTGCGGGATATTTTAATCGCATTAAATTGTAATTTTCTATTTGCGGCATATTCATTAAAATCTTCGCAGGAGACCAGCATTACGGATTCCAGATAAAAACAGATCCAAAGGAACTGAGCACTTACCAAGTCGAATATCAGGATTCGCTGGCACAAAAGTAAACATTCATCGGTGTTTTAATAAAAGCCACATAAATTCTGCACTTAAACAAACCATAACGCCTAATCTACAATGTCGTTCACCTTTCCCGCGAGTAAAAAACGTGGGAAGAAAAATTCACCGTTAGACAATGGTATGCGGTAGACGTTCAAAGCCATAAGGGTGAATATTTTCATGGGATGAGCCTCACCGTTACCACGCAAATCACGTTCCAACCATTGCAGGCGAGAGCAAATCTAGCAATCCAGCAAAATTATTTGGCTTCCAATATCAACGAAATTTACGGACCATGCCACAATTATGGGAATTTTACATAGCGTCATGGTCGAACGTTAAACATTTCCGTTTAAGCACTTTATCCCTGGATTATTTGACCTGGAAACTGTTGAAACAAGGATTATCGTTCACATCATACTGTTACTACAAAACACAAGCAAACAAAGCCACGTTTTCCTTCTTTGCGGTGGACTTATTTTTCACTTTGAAGCACTCATATAGTTCAGTCGTAGCGCCCATCATAAATTGCAATCAAAATAATTCATGTTTGTTAAAAATCGAGGCTATAAACAAAGCCTTTCCTTCTTTGCGGTGGACTTATTTTTCACTTTGAAGCACTCATATAGTTCAGTCGTAGCGCCCATCATAAATTGCAATCAATCTAATTCATGTTTGTTAAAAATCGAGGCTAATCGGACCAGTCGCGGGATGCGGCGCCATGAAGTATAGTGAGTGCGTATTGTTCGCTGGTGTGCGTAATGGAACAAAATAAGGCTCACATAAACATAACTGATTTAACGTACTGAATTCTTATTAAATACGGTCGTGGGTAGAGCTTTCACAATGATATTTTCAACAATATGTGCGGTCGCAATCTTAGCGTTGGTGATTATAATTTTTTTGGCAACAACGATCCATAGAATGTTTGATTTTCTGTTTCGCAGTATACCAAAGCCATTGAAACTTGCGGTTAGATAACACATATTCCAACCACTGGCCGAGTTATTATCATTTGTCAAGTTATTCACTCCTCAATCGGCTGCTAACGCGCTTTAGCTCCAACATCTATTGTGCTTACGTACCAGATAGCAATGATTTTCTATTTTTCGCGTGGAACAATGCATCCACCTCTTTGTGCACCATTCTTGTTGTTGGAAACTACATTTTTAGTGAAAACAATGTCGAACAGGAAATATTTAATTCGTAAATATGTTTTGCAAATTTGAAAAACCTTTCCGGTATAAAGATAATTGCACGCCCCAGTGGGTTTAAATTATTTCTGGATTGATCTCACAATGAAGCGAACACCGATGTTGGATACAAAGACCGGCCCAAGGTTGGTACAGATTAAACACGTGCATTTGGTTCCAATACCTATTTTTCTAATTTGTGCCCACTTGGTCTTCAAACCCTGTTTTTTTCCAATCATTTGATACCAAATTTTTAATGTCCGATCTGAGTTGTTGTTTTGCATGTATGAAATATTCTGGGCCAAACTCAACACTGCATCATAGAATCCGCCTGAATTAATTTTTTGACAACCCTGCTAACCTGAGCAAGAGCCATCTCGTTTTTCATATTAGTTTCAGTTTGTTTTCGCTAAAAAAAACACCGCGGTGCGTGTCTTTTTTGCCATTGCTGAGTTGCCTTTCGGATCACAACGCACCAAGCAGAACAAGCTATAAATTTCGGTCAGCAGCGTGCAATTTACCCTAGTAATAGAGAACATGGGTACGAGTGGCTGAATTTCAAACAAAGGAACCACCGAATCTCCCTGGATGCGTCCTCCCTCCCGCGTAATATGCTACCTGTCTGCAGCGGCTAGGAATTTCGTACTGATTAATGGTCTCACATAGTCCTATGTTGAAATCGAGGCAGACAAGCCCAAAGCATTCACAAAAACATATGTAAGCCAGATGCATGAACCATCTTAGGATCATATTCTAATTCCTCTCCACAAATTATGGTCCTCAGAGTCACACTACGAACTTCATACTATTATTTGCCAGATACTACGCACACTTGTATTCCGTCATTTTTGCAGTCTTGACATAAAAGATTACGCACAATTGATGGTGATAGACAAAATGTTTTAAAAACAATACATGTGACCTCATGATGTCAACTTGATTGGCTGGCC
>NW_008752003.1:8230-25879 GCF_000715545.1 Opisthorchis viverrini | reverse complement strand
GGAAAAAAATTTCGCACCGTCTCAAATGTCTCATTCACATTTTTCAACAGATTCCCTGCGGCCAAACGTTTAGCGTGTTGCTGCTTATTTATTTGACTGGAAAGATTTTCCGCCCTATTACACGCATCGGACCTTTGTTTGTTTATTTCAGAACACTTACTTAAATGTACCGTGATTAAATGTGTCCCTAATACGATTGTGTGTTGGTCGCAATATAAATAAATTTAGCTCGATTAGTGACAAGCCCCCAGAGAGCAAAACACCTTTTCTTGCCTCCGAAAATATTCGACGATCATAGCTTTGGATCATTAGTGCAACAGTATTTACAATGGAAAATCTAGAGAAGCACATTTGGTTGACTCAGCGAGGGCACCATAGAGGTTCATTATTTAGATGTTTTTTATAATTTCCCCAGAGTACGAATCGAGGCAACTGATGCTTTCTTTCAGCCTTGCACACGATTAGTATAGTATGATTTAGTCTTTTGTAAACATTTGTAACGCGAGTGCACGCTGCATTTAGGCGAAGCTCAGTCGAGAAAGTCATGCAAAGAGCAGTTATTATGTGCAAATTAATCGGATTTTGGTGTTGTGGTCATAATGTTTTTTGGCGTGGTTATGTTACCAGTGCAAATTCTCCATATACCACAAACCAAAGATTAAAATGTTATCATGTTTGTTATCAAGAGTAAAATTCAGTGGGATGATACACGGTAAAAATTTGGCAGCTGTCTTGAATAAATCATTTTTGTTGTGCAAATTAACCTTATAAATCAATTATGCTATCGACAGCTTTGACATTTGAAGATGTCAGCAAACTGTATATTCAAAATCTGGGGAATAAACAGCAAAATAAACCATTTTCACCTCAAATTTAAAGATAAGGCCTGGTTGTTCGCTTGCCTGGTATATTTTTGTTGAATGATATTTTGTGCATCCCTCAAAAGCAACTAAGGGAGTTTAAAAACAGATCCCACTTATCACTGCCATAGAGGTTTTTTAATTCACAAAACCTTTCCCGCACAACGTTTTAACGTTTCTTTCTGGTCTGCAGGCATCAAATTGATCACGCTTTCTCTGCGTGTTATTAGAATCACCTTTTCCGAGGCTACAAATACGAGCGGTCATTTATCGGTGTAATGAATCTTTCAAAAGACTAGTTCTCAAGAATGTAATCTATGCGTATATTCGTGAATCTTATTTCTGATAAGATTCAACATTTCGGTAGTGGAGAAGAAATTTGGTACAAGCTATGTGTACGAGTGGCTGAATTTCAAACAAAGAAACCACCGAATCTTCCTGGATGCGTCCTCCCTCCCGAGCAATATGCTACATGTCTGCAGCGGTTAGGAATTTTGCACTGATTAATGGTCTCAGATAGTCCTATGTTGAAATCGGGGCAGACAAGCACAAAGCATTCACTAAAACATAAGTAAGCCAGATGCATGAACCCTCTTAGGATCATATTCTAATTCCTCTCCACAAACTATGGTCCTCAAAGGCACACTACGAAATTCGTACTACTATTTGCCAAATCCCACGCACACTTGTATTCCGTCATTTTTGCAGTTCTGACATAAAACATTACGCAAGCTTGATGGTGCTAGACAAAATGTCTTACAAAAAATACATATGACCTCTTGATGTCAACTTAATTGGCTGGCCAGACTTTGTGACACCGGTTTGTGGAGCAGGACGTAGGCAGAATAAATAAACATTGTTTTCTCGTTCACTAGTAGGGCTTTCATTCTTAGGTAATAAAATATGACTGAAGAGAGCTGAAAATCTTTGATCCCTCGTGGTTCCCCGTCAAACATCACCGTTTGTATTGCAATGTTGACAGCAAATGCAATAAAATTCCTACCTAGTTACCACGTGCGCATCTGTAGTCAGTCATAAAGCTTGAGGAGAGATATCCAGCTTCGGGCAATATAAATTATGCTTGAACTCTGAAGAATATATCAGAGCAGTTAATTTCATTGAACTTACTTTTTTCTTCTAGAACCCATATTTTAAAATTGTGGGAGTGACATAGTGTTCGGGTAACATGTTAAAGAACGGTAACGGCAGAATGAGGCTGCCACCCTCAGCTAAGCAGATATCCCGCAGGTAACTACTAACGCACTGTCAATATCCTAAACGGGAAAAAAATTTCGCACCGTCTCAAATGTCTCATTCACATTTTTCAACAGATTCCCTGCGGCCAAACGTTTAGCGTGTTGCTGCTTATTTACTTGACTGGAAAGATTTTCCGTCCCATTACATGTATCGGACCTCTGTTTGTTTATTTCAGAACCGTGATTAAATGTGTCCCTACTACGACTGTGTGTTGGTCGCAAAATAAATAAATTTAGCTCGATTGATGACAAGCCCCCAGAGTGCCAAACACCTTTTCTTGCCTATCACAATATTCAACGATCATAGCTTTGGATCATTAGTGCAACAGTATTTACAATGGAAAATCTAGAGAAGCAAATTTGGTTGACTCAGCGAGGGCACCATAGAGATTCATTATTTAGATATTTTTTATATTTCCCCAGAGTACGAATCGAGGCAACTGATGCTTTCTTTCAGCCTTGCACACGATTAGTATAGTATGATTTAGTCTTTTGTAAACATTTGTAACGCGAGTGCACGCTGCATTTAGGCGAAGCTCAGTCGAGAAAGTCATGCAAAGAGCAGTTATTATGTGCAAATTAATCGGTTTTTGGTGTTGTGGTCATAATTTTTTTTCGGCGTGGTTATGTGACCACTGTAAATTCTCCATATACAACAAACCAAAGATTAAAATGTTATCATGTTTGTTATCAAGAGTAAAATTCAGTGGGATGATAAACGGTCAAAATTTTGCAGCTGTATTGATTAAATCATCTTTGTTGTGCCAATTAACCTTCTAAATCAATTATGCTATCGACGGCTTCGACATTTGAAGGTTTCATCAAACTGTTTATTCAAAATCTGGGGAATAAACAGCAAAATAAACCATTTTCACCTCAAATTTAAAGATAAGGCCTGGTTGTTCGCTTGCCTGGTATATTTTTGTTGAATGATATTTTGTGCATCCCTCAAAAGCAACAAAGGGAGTTTAAAAACAGATCCCACTTATCACTGCCATAGAGGTTTTTTAATTCACAAAACCTTTCCCGCACAACGTTTTAACGTTTCTTTCTGGTCTGCAGGCATCAAATTGATCACGCTTTCTCTGCGTGTTATTAGAAACACCTTTTCCGAGGCTACAAATACGAGCGGTCATTTATCGGTGTAATGAATCTTTCAAAAGACTAGTTCTCAAGAATGCAATCTAAGAACGGTAACCCCAGAATCAGGCTGGCACCTTCAATTAAGCAGTAGTGGAAAAGGCATTTGTTTCTGGTACTTATTCTATCTCGAGTTTTGATGAAAGCTTAAGCAAGGCAATATTTCTGATGGGGGCGTATAAACAATCCAGGTCATTTTCACTCGGCAGGCTGACAACTTATTGTTCGATGACCATATTTGTTCAATATGACTCTGATTGGTGGAGAAGGGCATTCAAATAACTTACTCAACATATCTGGGATTCGGATGTAAAAAAATGTCTAAGTCATCACTGTCTAGTATGAAACATTGTCGTGTGGCATTCTGAATGTGAAAAATACAACGCCTAAAATCATTTCACTCGACAATTGCAATTTGTGCTGAAAGATAGTCCGTAAATTACACCATGCAGATTCCAGCTAGTAAAACGATGTTTAATACTTTGCTGTATCACGGCCACTGGATTGACTGTCTTGTTACTGATTTACTTTCACTTCTACTTGTCGCCGCGGACTGGTGCTGGGTTCGGCCTTCTCATGATTTTATCGCCCGCCAGTCCTGTTGGAAGTTGTTGGGTGTCTCAACATGCTAAATTGTTTGCCACATTGCTACAGAATTACTGATCTTACTTAAAGTCAATGTAAACCAATAGCAAGCGTCCGTAAGGCAGTTACCTGATGATTATCGGCTAAATTGCGTACACCATACCGACTTTCATACCGGCTTTCATATTTGGAATTAGGATTCTTTGAAAAATTTTCATCAAAACGTTCAAGGGTTCCTTAGCGTATCATATATTGTTCGGCTTCGATTCGACGGTCGTCTGCTGACAGGTATTTCAGGGTATGCAAATTCTTCAAAATCCTTCGAGACACTCGAGTTTATTCTTTATTTGGACCTGAGACACAGGCTGCCCTACACATGTTTTTAAACACACACTACATTTGGTTGTGTTTGTAAGGTTCGCGAATGTGGAATATTTTGTTTCATCCTGCTGTCATTGAGGACAAAATAAATAGAACAGCTGATTACAGTTTTTAAACCGCATTTGAAATATACTTAAATAATGTCCAACAAACTTTACAAATATACTGCGCAGCCCGTTTGTGTCCTGTAAATATTTAAGAAACATCAAGGAAACAGAGAATATTACTGGTGCAAATAATCGATACAGACATTGAATCCTTGTTCCCGCAACGTATGTAAACGTATGATGTAACCCATTTAGCGGCACCTTACCCAATTTGCAAGCCTAAGACTTGTCCTCTAACATGAGTTGCCCGTTTAGTCTGATGCAGATTTAAAAGGTATCGCGATAAACTGAACCGTCTGCGTTGGATAACAGTTTATTGAGGTCGAAATTTGCGGTAGTTGGGTGTGTTAATTCTTATAATCTGTTCGCCTTATAACGATAGATATTATACGAAATAGTTCACTTTCCTAAATTCGTTCAAACAGGTTTTTGCAGCTTGGTATCGCGAAACTGATTTTGCAGTGTTCGCCATTTGTATTACCCGGTTGGGCAGGGGAGCTTCTAAGGGGGGTCCATTGCGCAATTTATTGCTCTTTGCATGTAACGCAAAAACGACACTCACTGTTTACTTTGTTATTGATATCTTGGACTGTAAAATAAATCACAGGTAGATTTACGATCGAGGTGCACAAAAACACGAAGTACTGAGTTTTACGTAGTGAATATACGAGCACACAAGCAACTACACGAAGTAGAGCAACGCAACGAATAATACTATTAGAAGTCAAGTGTTATTCACAATGGCCTCACTCCAGGCCTAGTTAAAAAGGCTAGACCCACGTGTTACTTATAACGGTATTAGGAAATTCGCTGGCGTAATTTCAAGACACAACAATAGGCATTTACGGCGGTGGATAACATTTTGTCGCCCGAGATCAACCTTTTTTATGAAACAATGACAATATCCGAGTTTCTCGGCATTTTCGCTCGGCCTTAGGTCACCATATATGCACTTTCAAAATCTCCTTCCCTACGTTTTTTGAAACCCCGAATTATTTGGTTCGCCCATTGGCTTGACATAAGTGCAGATATTTCACCTCAGTAAACTTCTTGAAAAACAAGCGAAAAGGTTTTCCACAGACGACTGACCATTCGCACTATCAGTTGACTGCAAATAAGCTAATATAATACGAGAACAGCGAAAATGTCCGCTGAGTCTTCCCTTGACGTAGTTTTTCACCGTGGTGCGATGGTAATGTTCCTAGTTCGGACTTTCGCATCTATCACGCACTAATTTGAAATGTTCATTCTGTCTAGGGTGCCGTCCTTGGAATCTCTTATGGTGTTGAATAGCCGAACAACGGGGAAAATATCATGGTGCACTCAAGTGTCTGGATGCCCACTAGGCGACCCTGAGTGGCCGCCTATTTTCACATCCACAAAATATTTTATTCATGATGACCGACTCAGAATATGGTCGCCATCCTTGCCTATTGCCAAAATATTCCCACTTACCTTCTAGCTAGTTGGAGAATTTTGGAGCTCCATAGTCTCCGTAGCGACTACGGTTAGTTTTGCCCTCAGATGATGCAGCAAGTCCATCTTGTAAAACTTGATCTGCGTTGTAAATAGGTCCCAAATCTTCTCTCCTTGTTCCGGTTGCCAATGTTATAATCGCAGCTAAACAACAGCTCGCCCGGTGAGCTTGACAAAAGGTCGGTAAATAGCTTCCCCTCCCGTCAGTGGTGAAGCATATGCCAGGCGGTTCAAACAAACTTTGGAATGCAATGTGGCCTCAATAAAAGACAACCCGTACACATTCCCATCTAGTGACAAAACTTTGGATGTTTGCCAAACAAAACAAAAATTATTAAGCAACGTAATCCGCTTCCTAGAGTCACTGTGAGAATCGGGAAGATAAAGCGCCAGAAAACTTGTAAAGATTGTCCGGACGAGGTACACTAACTTCGCACCGCTATTTGACAAGCAACGAATCCTTAGGTGTCATCAACCCCGTATCATTGGTTGCAGTCCTGATTTTTCTCAGTTTTGATCACATTTTAGAGGTTAACGCTACGTTAATTTTTTTTCATTATTTCGTACACTGGCGTGGGGAGCACCGGATGTGATCTCCTTGCCATTAGTTATCAAATTGCTCCTGATGCTTTAGTTCTTATCAGCTTATGCGTGGATTTTCTTTTTGCTTTTGGCTGGCTTAAGCTTATATTATCGTTTTGCTTCGCTGTAAAATCTTTTGATTCGAATGCTCGTAACGCAATTTTGAATCTCTCAAAGGGTCTCCAATATAGCCACTCCCAATCATAAATATCGCGCATTTCAATAAAAAACTGCTTAACTTCGCTTAATTCTGAGGTTTGCAGGCCACAGCAGGTTGATCATGGAGACCATGTTCCACCAAAATTGTTTCCATGAGGATGAGCCATTTATTGGAGTAACCAAAGCAACCAGCTTAGCATTAGGTCCCTAGAAACAATAAAAAAACCATGAATTTACTGAAATGTGTATACAAATAATGACACAAATGACGGAAAATATTATTGAATAAATATAATTTTATTAACCACGTTTTTCAGCCATTCCACCTTCATTAAGAATGTGGACAGTGAAAAGTGAAAACTTGAATGCCTGCATCAAACAAACAAATTAACTTTCTAATGCACAGCTCCCAAACGGATTTTATAGACTCCTATAATTGAAAAGGAATTCGGTTTATGCTATCGCTTGTAGGCGTGTTGGTGACGGAGCCAGAAAAATTGTGAAGTTTGTCAGGAGCAGCCACACCAATTTCACAAGGCTATTTGACGAGCAACGAATTTTTAGTTCTGACCATGCCCATGCCCAGATTATTGGTTGTGCTCCTGAGTTTCGTAAGTTTTAATCACGTTCTAGGGGCTAATGTTGCGTTAAGTTTGTTGTTTATTATTTTGCTTACTGGCCTTTGGAGCACCGGATGTCATCCTTTTTCCGTTAGTTATCACATTATTATTGCTATTTTAGGTCTTCTTGGTTGCTGCATGGTCATTCTTGAATTCGATTCACTGTAAAATATTTCATGTCGGATAATTGTTACCCAATTTTGAATCTTATAAAGGGTATTCAGTATGGTCACTCCCAATTACGAACACCGCGCACCTGATTAAAAAACCTGTTGCAATTCGCTTAATTCTGAGGTTTACTGGCACAAACAAGTTGGCCATGGAGATTTCTCTTCCAACAAAATTGTTCATAGGAGGGTGAACGAGATAGTTGGGTTACCAAAGCAACCAAATTAGCGCCAAGTCCGTGAGGACTTTAGGAAGGGTCTTGAATTTACTGAGTTGGTCTGTAGGTTCTGAAAGCACTGTTTCCCTCGAAATAAACTCNGAAATAAACTCTGCGTGCTGCTTAACCTAATCGATAAGATTTCACAAGTAGATAATGGCCCGGAAGACAGGAGAACTATGGAGATTCGGAAAAATGATACTTTACAACAGTGGTCTCTTCCGACCTTCTTTGGTAAGCAACCCATCAGTCTTCCTGGTCTAACCGACACAGTCATAGAAAAGGTGTCTTCTATATTTTCAGTTGTACCAGGGTTAGTAATAAATATCATAGGCGCCAAATGTCCAAAGTGTGGATGCTTGACCAAAATTTCATCAAATGATGAGAGTGTCAAAGAAATACCTGATAGCAAATGCGATGAAATTGTTGGTGCTGCGTCTAATCTACCACAACAATAAACATGTTGGAAGAAGGATTCGTTCCATGATGTCAATTGTATTTAGCTACATGTAAGCTAGTGGAGGGCAGAGAGGCTGAGCACAATTACTATCCATGCGTGGAGGGAATCATTCCTCCCGTGGTGTCAATTGCTATTAGGTGTCATTAAATCTGCTGATTCCAAATTCGGTTCCTACACAAACGGCGGCGGGGTAGTAGTTACAAATTAGGGTGATGGCTTGTACATCGTTGTCAACGGTGAAAAGTTGCAGGAATTTTCTAGTTCGTCTCTCTCAAACTGAGTATTTGTTTCAGAAATTTATGTTTGAAAAGTTGTCCTCGGTGCATAACTCTGGAACATACGGTAAAACCACGGTAGAACCACAGTGAGTATTATTGTTTTCATATTTCTACTGTGTTATCCTGGTAACAACTAGCGCGCGAGTCTTGGTTGCGCTGCCGTTCATTTTGCCTTAAGTCACTGGGCACAAACATTCACAAATTCAGTTTCAAATCCATAACGTTTGTACAAGTAGAAATGCACCAAAATTTCTAAAAAGATAATTTGCTTCCCGGAGAGACCACTGATTTTACCATTCGAAACGGAGCCGCTTTGACGTTCCTGATCATCATTTGCCCTTTCGAATATATATGCTGCTCGCAACTTTCAAACCGTGGTCCTACTGGTTGTAAAGGAATAGCAGGAGTGAGGCAACAGAGTAAGAATTTTGTTCTATAATGTGTGCACATGAAGGGTATTTTAGATTGCGGACAGTTTGTCGGAAACAAACGACGGTTGTAATTAAGGAAATGTAGTTAACTTTTGACGATAAATCATATTATTTGTTGTTTTTTCACGATACGTCTTGAATCTCAGCTCACTTAATAAATGACTACTGAACCGTAAAAGTCCAATCCCTTGTTTACCGCTACAATCAATCTAAATCTTTATAGAACACATAGAAGCGTGACGCTTCCCACCGAACAAGATAGGTATTTGCGACGGTAAGTTGGTAAATAGCCCATTCATAACAAAGATTTGACGTTACTTACTTGTATATTTCTGCGGCGCTTTTAAATGATAAGGAGATCAAAGCGTGAAATTCTGGGGTTTGTGTGAAAACTGTAACTTCGCGGCACAGCAATCCATGAATCTGGCTTATTCCCAATCACTTTCTATCATGAATTATAAAAACACGCCATTGATGCCAGACTACGCATATGGGGAGAGCAAAGTTGCATTCCTCTCTGACATCTCAAATAAACAGTAAATTCTAAAGTTTGATGAATTATGGTATAAGGGCGAGACACTTAGCAGAAGGATTGTCTGTTTCCCTTTCTGCATATGGCAGACGTTCCTCACTCTAAACGCATAATATCTAATATCACGCCTCAAGATTTCGTGGGATGGCATCATTCTTCGTGTGCCGGAGTGAAGCGACCGTATTCGCCTACTTTTAATCATGTTGGTTTCTTAAGTGATATCATTTTTGTATGTAATTTTTTGAGTTACTAATGTTTCAGTGAAACATGACACACATAAATAACGATACAACGACGGAAACTGTTTTTGTGTGAAAATAATATTATTGACGTATTTTTGGGCGTTCTAGCTACATTAGGACTGTGGGCAGTAAAAATCGATAACTGGAATGTCTACAGCCAACAAACATATTACCTCTCCGACGCACGGCTCACGGGCGGGTTTCATAGACAATGATAATTTAAAATAGTTTGGTGTGTGCTACTGCTTGTGGGTGTGTTGGCAATTCGCGTGTTAAGGTACAGACGGAATTGCAGTCCTCCCGCACGAGTAGCACGAAATCGGCCAAAAAATATTTCGCGCCGCACTTCAAAAATTACCACAAAGCTGTACGTGTAAACACTATTGTTGTTTACAAAAAATCTGCTTTTGGAACTCAAACAAGTTTTTGGATTGAGGAAGTCCTTTTTCCGATCGCATCAAATTCTCAGCACATATAAACTGACTATTACCCATAAGCATATTAAAAATATATGGTACGGAAAGTCGGATTAAAACAATCAAGCATACTACGCTGTGTTTTCAAATTTTAATTTAGAAAACCCCATAATTTGTGAGCCCGTGACACAAAAAGTTTTTGGTTCTGATAGCCTATTCATTCGTCTTCGTTTATCTTGAATTTGCATGCACTGCCGAGAAACAAGTTGGGATAATTTATAGACAGAATTTACCGCTGCGGTTTTTTAGTGTGTAAAAGTGTTTAGAACCAAAAATATAAGCGCGTGTCACTCAAAAATCGGCTTTTCCCCCAGACCGGCCAGTTTTTTGCTCTTGAAGTACTTGGTTGCTAATTAGAAATGCTTACGTAACTTATTCCTTAAACTTGTGCAAGCGATGTTGCGATAATTTCCCAACAACTGACACATTTTTCCACAGTTAAGTATAACATACCGCAATAATGTTTTGGGTCGTACGCTCACTACCAAATTGAGTGGATGCTTGCAGAATAAAGCCTGCGCGTTTGAATTCACTTTTTTCATAATCCGTCATTGAAAAAACGATTAAGTAAACTGACTGAGCTATATTTAGTAAAATTACGTAGCAATAACATGTTGAAGTACACCGCATAGAATTACTAGAACCAATGTTCTTATACCTACGTTAAATAACAGAAACTGATCATCCGAAACGTTCAACCATGTTTTTACAACATGTCAGTGTGCCCGTTTTATTAGTCGAAAGGAAGTCTGTATTTGTACCGGTTAGGATGAGTGGCCATCCCCACAAAATTTGCCTTCAGAAAGCGGCGAGGATGGTTGGCATATAAAGTAAAACAATGCTCGATAGGTAAGAGAGAAGGGGTTAAACAAACTTTTTTGCAGTAATTGTATCATCGGTTACTTGCTAGAACTTTCTGATATTGATATAAAAATACGGATAGCATCGAAAAACTTTCAAATATTTCAAGAGGAACGAAGAGCAAATGCGTGGCACTAGTTGCAACAAATCCGGTACCCTATTTCGAAAACTTTGCTGCCAACTAATACAGAATATTAAAAAATGCGTGAAAAACCAGCGGCTATTTGCTATAAGGGCGTATAATATAGCAACCGATTTTTGTTCGTAGTCTAGGTTACCGGTAAAAGAAAATATCTTGACTAGTTTGCATCGGTCGTGTTTCTCCTAGCGCATGCGCTCCCTAGTTCATGCCAAAGTTTACCATAGCTTTGCAAAATGTTTCCAAGAACTGCACTCGATTTGCCTGCCCAAAAACAGGTAATGGGGGTCTGTGAAGTACGCAAGCGTTCTGAGGTGATTTCCGGTTTATTCTTCTATACGTCACTTTATCTTTGAACCCTTGCGAATCACGTTGCGATAATTTCTAAACACTTGACGCAATCATCTTCAATTTTATCCAGCCTAGCCTGTCTTTGTGGTGGGCCGAGTTCTAATCATAGTTCCTTACTTGTGGCGAGCTCGAACTGAGCGATTATGCCCGGTGAATTTATCCAACTAGTAAAAATAGTGTCACATTGACTTATGAGTGCATAGGCCTACTCAAACAGACTTGGTTATACCCTCCTTGAAATAACAGCAATTAATTTGTTGAAACTTCCTCCCTGTGTTTTTGACGATCACAGAAATATTCTAACTGCTACATTATTTATTCACCGAGTATCTGTCTGCTTTATCAGCCGAGTATGCTCTCACAAGGGACACTCTTACACTCATTTAAGTCTGTGTTTGTAATTGCTAGGTCAAACGGTGGCCGCCCTGTCTTGAAAAAGCGGAAATGAGGTTTGTCACACAGCAAACCGCCATAAAAGGTGAATTAATGCAATTAATGCAAAAACAGAAGAGTATGATAATTTGCTTTCTAGTTTTTGCATGCAAAGCAGCTTTCTAGCCGTTGATGAAAACCCTCAAACCTTTGTGTAACTGTGTAACTGTAAATCTTGTGATGGCACTGAGATATGTAACTTTTAAACGACTTCATGATGGTGATATCTCAACCGCAATATTTCCTTCAACACTTTTCTGCGGTTGTATCCAAAAGTCATTTGCGATACCGGCGTACAATTTAGTAACCGATTTCATCATTCTAGGTTGCCAGTAGATGAAACATTTTCGATTACATTGTGTTAGTTATGTTTCGTTCGGTAAGTGTTTATTTTTTTAAAAACATGCCTACTGGATATTTGTCAAGAATTCACTACATCTTGACCAGGTATTTCCCAAAACCAGTCCAAAGTTGTTCTACTACTGAGCGAAAAGAGAGTTATATAAACTTTACTCGCTTTGCTGGATATTTGTTGATCTGAGTGAAAAGAGAGTTATATAAACTCCACTCGCTTTGCTGGATATTTGTTTGTTTGCTAGAAACATTTTCAAGCAAGTTGCACCGCATTATATTTGGGCTATGAAAAAAGTAGGGATAGCAAAAATGCCAACCGCAGTGCTGTCAATTCATCAGCTTTCACGCACACGAGAAGAAATCACATTATTAATTCAAAAAGATGACAAGGACATATCTTATTATTACGAAACATTGCCTTGTGAATAGAGCACAGTACTTGCCAGTGCGGAACGTAATACAGAAAAATATCCTATCGGATCATATAAGTTATTTCAAATATTTTCTGAAAATGTTTCTATTCTTAGCCTGTATTGGGCTGGTCGTATATTTTGGGCTTAGGTACCACGTACCATTCTGACAACACTCGAATATCTATTAAAGTCGTCTGTGCACCCTGCACATTGCAGATGGATCTCATTCTGTGATGGTTCTTGAAAGGGTGAAGGCTAATCTATAGTAACATTTGACCTTCGGGTGCAGACAATATCCTGTGAACCTGTCGTCTATATGTTTTGGAGCAAACTTATCACATTTGTCATGATAGGATCTATTTGCGTCCTAGTTTATATACGGCTGTTTTCTTCAGAATGTGCCTACCGAGTATTTGGATCAGGTTAGCTACTCAGATGTGTGATGCATTTTAACTAGCACGTGTTTGCCTTCACACACAATTTTAGAGAAACAAACGAAAGCTGATTTCATCAACCATCGAAAGGCGTTGGTTACCGTTTGTTGGAACCAGCTGTTTAAGCGGATTGTCAACTCAAACAAACTGAGCTACAATTTATATGATTGGTTTATCACTTGCACTATTAAACTCCGATTGCTTGCACCACAAATTCTCAAGAATTGCGGTACTTGCAACATTTGTTCTGTGACTCAGTAAATAACTGAGAAACAGGGTAGCCCAAATGTGAAAGTAGAAAGGTTGTTTTTGTGTTGATGAGCGCATTATTTGTTGAGTCTGCAACAATGTGCTGGTTGGGATTTCGTAACAGCACATTTGCTGCTGTTTGAGAGACAAATCGTGAAAAGTATCCTTGGCAATTTCCGCAAGACTATTGCGCTATGCCCAAAATAAGACATGGTTGGAAAACACTTCAACAAATCGAGAAATGTGAATACTCGAACATAAAGCAGTACTAGACTTCAGTCTCCAGATAACCAAGAGCAGTGCGGTTAATTTCTACAATCAATAATTACCACTGAAGTTACTTGCCCTCTATTTTGAAAGGTTTCTTGGTGAAGCTTAATACACATTTTCTCCGTCATTACTTGGTTTAAAGTTACAAGTTCCGTGAATTGCCAACGTCGCTACTCACTAAATTCCTCATTCCTGGGGACACCTGAGCATATGCCAAACCTGTTCGCTCTATTTTGCCAGGCAGAAATTTCTCCCATCAGCTTGCATCTTTTTAACACATCGAAGCAATAAATTTTACCCAACTTTCAACAGGTGGTAAAGTTGTCTCTTACGTTTGGCCACTGGATGAATTGTCCACGGACGTTTTTTCAATGACTTGTGAGTTAAACTTTTTATCACTTTGCGGACAATTAATACAGTCGTTTGCGCAAGTTGAACAAACTGTCTTTTAGGGCAACAGTTTAGCCTCTCGAATTAGCAGAGCCAAAGCAAACAGAGACTACACGACGACATTTATTCAAGGAAAACCAGCCCATGTAAATGGGCTCAAGCCGGTCGGCAAATATGATAACCAACGTTTCAGGAAGTTAACTTATATGGACCGATTAACTATATTTGGGCTAAATGCCCGGTCTATAAGAGGGGCTGGAAACTCTCTAATAAATGGTTTTTCTCAAACTATTCGACGTTCCATAATGCTACACATATGGAGTGCAACGCGCATGCCTTTCTATTGACAAATACAGAACCTGTGGCATTCCATTCTAATCAGAATTTATACTTTATGATTCATAAAATAGCTTTCTGTTCCAAAAAGCCGAGAGAGATTGTACTTGCACAAAAAGCTCCTTACTTTTGAGCTCTACCAAAACCACTGAAAAAAGGAGGAGAGAATTATTTGTTTGGAATTATAGTGAAACACTCCTCAATTAAGCACAATCGGCAATTTTTGCAGTGCAGTTTTATCAATGAATTTCAAAGCCTGAGAGCATCAACGCCCAAATTTGCCCAGCTGAACACATTTTCGTGACAAGTTTCTGTCACAAAATTTAAAAGTAGTAGTTTAAGCTGTGCTCCGGACTTCCTCATGCGTTCAGAGCACCTGATGCTCCCAAACTCAATAGCTAAAAAATTAACATGGAGCGCAACGTCAAAATAAGCCACCTTTATGCGTATAGTTATGTACATTTATCCAACCAGTCAGTAAGAAGCATGCTGATGTCGAAGCGCAACATAAATTGCCTAGATGTTCGTTGGCTTTCTCGTTCAGTAGTGGACCCTGAACACAAAGCACGCAGTAGTAACTCGAGCAGAAAAACATTCTTTCATTTTGGTTTCTCTCCTCTAGCGCGCTTTCCCACGTTCGATCACACACTTGTTTTGCCACAGATGAAGAACCCGATTAAAAGACGTCGAAACGCTTCAAAAAACTGGTTTTGGTGAAATTTTATCGGGTTAAGTGCAAACCATTTTTGCGGATCACTTAACTTACTCGTTTTTCGTTCGATTACGGAATTTCACTAGCGAGTTTTTTTTAATTTTCTACCAAGTGTCAATCTGAGACACAGCTTCTCCGGAAATATTATGTGATAGTTTTATCTGATGTAGGAAAATAGAACATTAGCAACTAGGTATAAGCAATAAAATCTTGTGTCAAGCTTGGGATTTCTGACAAATTTACTGATGTAAATTTTCAATCTACGCAAACAAATAAGCTTACCGGTCACTGAAAACACTAGCGCAAGAAAAGTGGATAGACCACTCATGTTTTTGGAAAATCCTTATCACGAGCACTCACAATTTCCTGAGAACCCTGAGCAACTTGACAACTTGTTTATGTAGCCTACCTTTTCACTGCTTATTGATGTACTCTGAAGGCTAGAGTGGCATGTGTGTGTCTACTCATGGCTAGTTGGCTACATGCGGTTTTAGGTGATACGTCAACGCTAGGGACACTGCTTTTGTATCAAAAGCGCACATGCGCTTGTTGACTGACCCAAAAGTTGCCACATCACAATCAGTGTTAACGAGTGACCTCAATTCAACAACAGCTGTTTTCAACCTGGCGCTCGCTACAAATAGAAAACTCCAGGTATACGTAAAACGCGTAAAAATTATCCGTTAAAATAGTAAGTTATTACCATCTATCTATAAAAATCACTCAGATGCTGATACAATATATCACACAAACAGGTTCACTCCAAAGTATTTTTAGAAATACAAGTTAACCTGTTCAATAATTTGTGTAACATTGTTTTCATGCATCGGTGCTAGAATAAGCAAATCTTCTCGGCTTATCCGGCTAATGTTGACACATGCATACATAGTTTTGTGATGCAACAGATCAACTTTTTCTTAATATTCGGGTATTTTTCGGCGGTCCACGTACAGAATCAGACAGCAGGTGAAGGTGCGTAAGAAGCATTGCAGACTGATATTGTACAAATATTAGGGAAACATTATATTTTCATATATATATACATATATATATTAGGGGAAATATATCTCGGGTCCCGTAGTCCCACTGTTCTTGTGTTCTGAGTACCTTGGAGACTTTCATTAAACGAGGAGTCTCTGAAGAAATTATACCATATCTCAGTCCATTTTCCTTATTCCAAAATTACACTCTATATACGCATTTAAGTAGATCCCACGTAGTGCTGGCGAATAACGCAATATGTATTGTTAGTTCGATGCCGAAACTCCACTACTGGGTATTTATGAGTTAGAGTGGTCCCTTCGAATCGTGAGGCAAGATTTTATTTCAATCAAAATAAAATGAAGGGCAAAGTAATTACCATGGTACGTGCATAATTTAGACTGCCAAAACATTGAAAGAGTCTATTATGACCTCTGGCTAGTAATTAGCCAGTTACCGAGAAGGAATTCAGCGATTAAACGTGTCAGATTTAGCCTAAATGATATTTCGTGTTACCTATTACCATTGCGAAATCTCCTTGTTATCTGTTTTGAAATGAAAATAGATATGGAATAACCTGGCGATACATAAGATTGCGGTTTGCCTCGACTCCTCTTGCCGCAAACGGGCCTTCATTCACCGCAAGAAAAACGTTGGTAAACGCTGTTTCATTTTCTCAGATGTATGTACACCGCTTACCAGCGCTAGAGGCGTAATGACATGTGCTGTTGAAACGTTTCAGACAGTTTATTATCTAAGTCAGCTAACTTTTCACCCAAACTAAGAAGTGGGAAGTCAACGTGACTATGTGGTGCGAGTTTTCCGTTCGATAACTTCGAATTTTCGCACCCATTGAAATGTCCCACTTTAAGTTTGCTCTCTTTGACATAAGTAGTCCATGTCTACTAAATTACGCCGATTTTTATATATTCCATATTTACTACTGCGGCTAGAAGACAACAACCGGCACCTAAACGAAGATTACGTCTTCCCGTCCCCATGAATTGCTGTTTGAATCAGCGGTCAAAGATGAGATGCTCAGTTAGTTGATCAAATGCGAAAAACCGTCAACATGTGTGCATTTATCCAAAGGCTGCTGAATAATTACTTATGAAGTACATTGAGCCGTCGTATTCATTAATGCACTGCTGTCCGTGGATTGCGTACCTAGTTCCAGTCTGATAAGATGAAAGTCCGGGCCCTATTACGCAATCTCAGTTTGTTACATATTTGAACGCATTTGTCAGCGTCTCACCAGAACTCTGTTATGCGGATTTTGATTGGATACACTTATTCACATAATGTGGGCTCTCTTGTGGAAATAGAGTAACTAATGTACAGAAGTGTCCACTTGCTCCCCGTGCAGATTTTCGGCCAGCCTATTTAACCTATTGGCAAAAAATAAAACTATTTTTAATTGCCACGTTTATTCAATGTTGGGTAAAAATGGACCTAACCGTAGTAAACTTTGAGCGTTGTGGCAAGTGACTCAACTATTCTCTACCGTTCACTAACGATACATCTAACGATTCGCATACTGCTTGGGACGGCTGCCGACTGCTGGCACACCTTTCTTCCTCGACATAGCTGCCACTTTAGACTGAGTTTGGAATGCAAGATGTAAGAAATCAAAATGAGTATAGCACAACTTGCTACCACCAGATTTTGTAGAACTTATTAGAAAATACGCAGTGGTACTTTGCGGACAAACACCGCCCATCAAGGTTTGATTTCAAATACAAAATACCAATGAATTG
>NW_008752003.1:0-994 GCF_000715545.1 Opisthorchis viverrini | reverse complement strand
CGAAGCTACATTCGCGGCGTTCCTGAGTGAAACGAAGGCATCTGAACTTAAGTTGTAATATCGTTTACAAGCTTTCATCTACAAAAATATGAGCCACGAAACTAATTTCCAAACCAAAATATGTAAGCACGCTATAGTATTTGACTGAGTTTTATTTCAGTCTTCGTTGTCCAAAACGCACAGCCTGTACAACGTACTTTGAATCTCTTCGGTAACTTCTTTAGTCCACCGGAAAAAACATTCCGTTTCAGTCGTGTACACAAAGATCAAAAATTATCTAATCTACATTCGAGTACCTTACACTTTTTAATTCAAAACTGTATTCGGTTTACACTTCGACGGCTGTATTTTCAATCAAATATTGGCCTTGTCATGCGGCAAAAACCTGGGATTTGATTAAAGTAAGGTTAACTGTCATAAGGCGTTACTTTTAGATCCTCACCTCAAATGTGCTCATGGCGTACGTTTAAGTCATATGGGCTCCAACAACCTGCATCTACTAAACATCACAGATACAAATCGATCTATTTACTTTGTCGGAATGTCAGGTAAAAACTGTTGGTATTATGAGGTCGTATGCCGATGCGCCAAATCAGCATTTCACAGCTGCACGAATGACTTCCTAACTTTGACAGCGTAATCTGCGTGAAAGAAAGAAGTCCTTTGCTGCGGAGTTACATAATGGAAAACACCAACTAGGAACTTACAGAATGGTCCTTCGTCGGCATGTGCCAGATTGTCAAGTTGCACTCTTCCAACCGGAGCGCCCAGCGCGCGAGCTTTCGTGAGAATCTCTGGTGTCCTGGTCCACACCCGGGGTTTATGAGCGGATTCGATTACTAAAACTACCGTCCGTTGCCACAGTGAACAAACCTCCGACCCTGTGCTTCTCAGGTCCATTCGCATTTCCCATTTTGCCCAAACAAGTCGTGCAATTGAGCAGCAATTGTGTAAAAAATCCTTGCCAAGCACACCGTAGTATGCTTCTCGTCAA
>NW_008752002.1:477015-547470 GCF_000715545.1 Opisthorchis viverrini | reverse complement strand
TCTCGGCTTTTCTGCATAGATTGGCTTCAGTAAGAGGACTAAATCTCCACATGAATTTAGAAAGGTGTTATTTTGTTTATTGTTTGTGGGCAGTTAGGAGCCTCAGGCCATTCGGTCATTTGGCTGACAGCGGCGTTTGCTTGCGTGGGGTGAAGGTTTTGTTAGAGACATCGGTGAACGGTGAACTGCGCGCTCAAATGATACTTCCCGATTCCTTAGGCCGAGGAAGGGGGTTTGGTTGAGTCGCCCCACCTTGAGCCTTCGATTCAAAATTCTGACCCACGAGGCAGTGGGAGAATGCAGGGTTTACTTTGGGGACCCTGCCCGGAGCCGATTACTCAATAGTCTGACGTACTCGGCTGCAAGGGGTTGGCCTAACCCGAGGGCGCAGGGAATAAGTCATTACTATCTCATTCCTGATGCGGCTGTGGACAACAGGTGCCTTTTAAGCAGCACCGGGTTCTTTGGTTTTAAAAGTATTTCGACCGTATTGGATAATGCGCCGGCGGTCACGGTCAACAGTTGTGTGCGTTTGCTTGGGGTGAAGGTTTTGTTAGAGACATCGGTGAACGGTGAACTGCGCGCTCAAATGATACTTCCCGATTCCTTAGGCCGAGGAAGGGGGTTTGGTTGAGTCGCCCCACCTTGAGCCTTCGATTCAAAATTCTGACCCACGAGGCAGTGGGAGAATGCAGGGTTTACTTTGGGGACCCTGCCCGGAGCCGATTACTCAATAGTCTGACGTACTCGGCTGCAAGGGGTTGGCCTAACCCGAGGGCGCAGGGAATAAGTCATTACTATCTCATTCCTGATGCGGCTGTGGACAACAGGTGCCTTTTAAGCAGCACCGGGTTCTTTGGTTTTAAAAGTATTTCGACCGTATTGGATAATGCGCCGGCGGTCACGGTCAACAGTTGTGTGATCGGAGTGTGCGGTTTCTGGGGCCGACCTTTTCTAACCCGTCCTTCCTCGGGGGAAGGCAGAATCGCTGCTTCCATAAATATGGACATGCTGGTCGCCTGGGGGAAACGCCTTACTGTCTTCACACTCCTGTCGCACAGGACAGTACGACTTCACCCCCAGACCGCCTCGTAACCCGATTACTCGTAGTACGGGGTTTCGCTGCTCTTGGTCTAGCTGCTCCCCTTTGGCCTTTCTGGCATGATTGCACGTTGTGGAACGAAGTTCCAGCCAGTGTAGCCCGCGAAACCCGACCACCATGTCAAGGTGTCAGCTTTAGGTCAGGCTTACACAAAGTGAACGTTTTGACAGTATCCCCTCAGATCAGTTTTCGGGTTAAAGTTATTACGACAAGATGTTATCATGGCTGGATTCATTATGCTCAAAATCTGGTGGTGTTGACGGATGGTTACTGAACTGGCCCGTTCATCGGACACTGTACTTACTTGTTCATCAAACCGTCGTTGATCTTAAGTGGTGGTTTTCCGTGTTTTTCCTCGATGGTTGCCTATGTTTTCATTTTTTTGATATTTGTATTTTAGGCGTTCGATATTTTGTTGGATGGTGATTGTGTCCTTTCTGATATGGTTACTTTCGTTTGTTTTTGTGATGGGATTTCGCATCTCTTGTCTTTTTATAAATTTTCTGGTGCTTGGTGTCGTCACTCTAGGTTGTTTTGCGTCATCGTTGTTCGGTAGTTTTGATTTTGATGCCTTATCTTGAACGGGAATCTCGATTTTCTTCTTTCCGCCAATGCCTTCCAACCGCCTGATCCATGTGCCTCCGCAGTGATTTAGTTGGTTTTGCTCAAAAATTGGGTTATTCGGGCGTTTATGCTGAAATTTCGTTATGGCCAAAAATAGCTGATGGACCTCATGTAACTAAGTGTGTCGCTGCTCGTTGCTGTGCGACAAGCATAGCCTCTGAATCGACCGCTTGGATATGTTTTCAAGGAGTTCGTTTGACCAACTCGTGAATTCGTCTCGCCACAAAGGTGACCATGCCATAGCTTATTGCCTGAACAACAACCCGAATAGCTCCCGATGGAAAGCATCCCTCTAAGCATCAGGACTGTGATTCTCTGAGGCACATGGTGACACTGCACGCAGGTACCGTTTTTAAGGTTATAGTTATCGAGCTTGATCGAGCTAGTTAACCGGACGGCTAAAAGACGATTGTTCAGCGGAATCCAGTCCAAAGAGGCGCGTCAAGCTCTGTGGCGATACAAAATATAGTCCACTATTCATCACTTCTGAATCACCGGACACACGGAGAAGTGTGAAAAAGCTGAGTTAGCGCTTGGTGTTTTAAGATGCATAGCCAGGCTTGTGAGCGTGTTTCGGAGGCACAGCGTAGACCATTTTTAAGGGAGTATGAGTTCACAGTGAGCATTGTTTGTTTGCCAAATTGACACAGTATGGATGTTGAAATCTGTGTAGAAACCTCACAGATTTAGCAAGGTGTTATTTTGTTTATTATTCATAGGTAGCAGGGTACACAAAGCCCACCGATCTGATAACTGACAGTTAAATGACCCAGCTATGTTTTCATGTGTGGTGGGAGTGAGTTGGAGAGGGACATCGGTGGGCACAGAACTGTGCTGCTAGACGATACTTCCCGGATTCCCAGGCCGAGGAACGGGGTTTGATCGAGGTACCTCAACGAGATTATTTGACTCGAAATTTGGAACCACAAGGCATTGGGAGGATGTGGATTTTTGTTCGGAGACCTGCCTATAGCCTCTGATACGTGGGACAACGAGCATTACAGGTTTCTTTGGTGACTCATCTCAAAGGTGATGACCCGATATTGTGACCTACTTGGCTGCAGGGTTTGGCCTAATCCGAGAGCACAGGAATTGATGCATTACTGTCTTAATCCTGATGCGACTGCGCGCAGCAGGTGCCTTTTGACAGATCCGGACTCCGTCATGGTCAGACTCATGAAGATTATCCCAGAATATCCGAAACCTACTAAGACCCCAGACTCCACTAAACAACAAACAGACAGCATTGGGCTGGGGTTAGGCGGTGCCCTTCGAAATATAACTCGCGATAGCCTTTGATCAGGGCCAAATAATGCCCTTAAAAATACACCACTAGATCGTTGTACTTGCATGCACTCGCTTGTTTGCTACAAAGCTGGTGTGTTCTCCGTTGGTGAGTCTTTTTCCGGCACTAAGCACCAGAGCATGAACAACAGTCAGATATAACAGATTCTTTGGTTTTAAATGTATTTCGACAGTATGGAGTAGTGCCTCGGCGCTCACGGTTAACGATTGGGCGATCGAAGTGTGCGAATTTTAAGGCCGACCTTATGCGACCCGCCCGTACTCGAAGGAAGGTAGCATTATTGCTTCCGTGAATATAGACGTGCCGGTAGCCTCGGGAGAGACACCTTGTTGCCTTCACACTCCTGTTGCAGACGACAGGACGACTTTAACCCCAGATCGCCTCGTAGTATGATTACTGAACTTGGTCTGACTGCTCCTTTTTGAACTTCCTGACATGGTTGCACGAGGTGAAACCAAATTTTAGGCTGTGTAGCCCATGGGATAATTTAAGGCCTTGAGCACGACCACCCCGTCAGAGGGGCAACTCTAGGTCTGGAAGTAAACAACTTGGCAGATAATCTGCCCGGGTGACTATTTAGCACGTCATCCGGATTTGCTACTTCTGAAAATAGTAACGGTGTATCGTGTAAATATTTTTCAAATAAGAGTATGTGAACCACTCTGATAACAACTAGGAAGAAATTTCTACAGTAATATACCATTCAATATGTGCATTTAAGTGATGAACGTCAGGGAGTAGCAAACAATGAATTTGTGTTGTTTTATTAACATTTGCGAGCTAGGTTATCGTGTATAAAATTTATTGCCTGGATTACGTTCGATCCCTGTTGGTGTTGGTCCCAGAAATGTGGTTTGGATGTTGACGCTTAAACTTTGCAATAACGGATTATTAGCTGGATATGTTTAACTACCTCGCAAGGCTTGCACCTCGACGGTATCGAAGGGCTCATACTTCTCCGTCGAGGAGCCTGACATAACTGTGAGCAGTGGTCATATGCTCACGATAGGTGGCATCGGGTTAGACACACGAATGATGGAAGGGAAAGACTTCGCCGTATCAAATAGGGAATTTTACAAGAGAAGTAGATCAAGCCTTTTCAAATAACCGTGCGGACGCTCTATCATCACTCGTGCACATGCAAGTTTTGGTTGGTTTATTTGTACTTTGGAAGAACTTCGCCAAGTATGGCCTGGAAATGTTGAAGTAAGGGTCTGATCTCATATGAAGTTTCAGAAACGGTTTCAAAGGGCAAAACTCATGGAACAGCAATCGATTCGGTCCATTCAAATTAGTGGTAGCGCCTAGCGCAGCGGTCTGGATTTGCGTAGTCACTTGAATCAAGGGAGCCCAAATCTAACCCATAGACTAAAGATTATTCAGATGAATCGAGGAAATAAGTGATTGACAGGAATTACTGGGCACTTGCCAGACGCTCGGCTTTTATGAGTTTTGCGGTTGCTGAAGTTTTCGGTTATCTACCGGAATTCTGATTTGCAGTACTCGTGGATGAGTTTGGGTGACATATCCTAGTCCTGCCTGGTGGTATTTCTAGGCAACCTTGGTCCCAGAATCGTGATGGTCGCGCACCATCTTTAGTACAATCCTGTCATGATTTCTGTGCGTTGCCCATAGGGATCAATAAAGTTTCATTCGCGACTGTAGTGGTTTAGACCGTATAAGCCACAACCGGCTCGAAGCAGAGAAACAAGATCAACTGTGGTTGCATTTAATCAGAATCGATTCCGATTTTGGCCATCAGATTCTATTAGTAAGTCACTAAAAACAGCACAGGGAGATTACGAAATTGCTTACGCAAACAAGAAATCACATCCTATCAGCAGTTGGTTGTAACACCTTAATCAGAACAGAAAGGTGAAACAGATGATCGGTCAATGATATATTCTAGAGCCATGGAGGTCCTAATCCCACAACGCATCTAGCTTCATGCCTGAGAGCTGACGAATATTTTCATTATTGCCTTTATATGGTTTCGAATCGGGCGAATTCCCCCTTATATGCCAACCATGTTTGTTTTAGCCTCTATAAACTCAACTATTGACTCCTATTTGCTTCCTATTTCTGCTGTATGATTTTTTGCCATGCTACCGAACATCGGCAAAGCAGAAGGCAACTTCTCACAGGAAAGTCCAACTGCTGGTAATTTTGTGTGACTTTGTCTCCCCCATACGAACAATTGTTGCTGTGGATAACGTTGAGGTTACTCCTTTCAAGATGTTCAACCTGGGAGACTTCACTTACAAGGTATAGAAATATCCTTAGGATCTAATGCAAAATTAGGAAGTCGCTTTTAGGACCACTCAACATTGTTAGTGTTCCAGATTTCGGCCATGAAGGGGCGTCCTCATTTTGAACTTTGGTCAAGCTTTAGGCACTACGTTGAATTGGTTGTGCTAAAAAATTGTCCATGGCAAGAATTAGTCAACATTAAATTGGCTTCCATCCAAGAAACAACTTTGCCTCAAATCAACGTGCACGCTTTTTGCAAAACAAATCAGTGCCAGTCGTGTAATTAGGAGAAGGCCCTACATAGATCAAGGTGTCTAAAATACAGGACCCGAGGGTTGCAGTTTACGCTCAGACAGATGTTATACCCTAATGTTACATTTTCTCCTTGGACGCGTGGTTAAGCCACTGCTAAATAGTGAATACAAGCATGATAGTTCTGATTATAGACCGAAACGTTTAACTGGTGAGCTTTCGACCGATGATAAGCGACTGAGTAGTATGTTTTGTGCTTGCCGGAGTAATACAGAGAATAGTGGCAGGCTGAGAAGCGAATGAAGCGTTCACGAATTATCTTCAAGCATAACATTTCAACCATATATGTCACCTGAAAGACGTGCTTTTGCGTCTCTCGTTGATGAAAGACGTACGTACACAGTTCTCACAATGGGGGCCTGCTCGAATCCGAGCAGTCGAAACGGAGGCCTGCGAATTTGACTACTGGACCGTCCGGGCTCAGTGTCCAAACCAACACTAATATTTTCTGCCATGGTTCTTTCAGAGAAAATGGTGCATTGTGAAGAACTGCCGTGTAGTTCGAAACAATTACATTAGTAGATATCAGCTACCATATAGAAATTATATAAACGTAATCAAGTAGACAGCGCACCATAATGTATCTTCGAGTGATGACAAAAAGTTTGGAAGCTAGTTGTCAAGCTCAGCAGATAGGTTAGCAGCCCGTGGTCAGCATCCAGAAAACGCACTGAAGCTACCAATGCTTTGACATATTGCCAACAATGTATGTGTACGTCTACGATCAGCTCAGTCCTAGAGGATCACTGGCCAATTTAGGACGCAACTGCTTCAAGTTGTCTACTATCCGCAAATGGATTTAGTCTTTGAGATGAAGTGCGCAACAGCCATGAAGAACCAATAGTCACCAAAAGTCTCATAAATTTAGGCGACCAAACCGACCGAAGAAGTTGTTCACTCCAAACCATGACTGAGGATTTCATTGGATACTTTGGTTGTTTGATTGATTGTTCATCTTTCCCTGTCAGTGCGAGTACGTACACCGTCAAATGTGGACGGTCTGTATCATAGTTTAGTGTTTGAATTTACTTATCCTATTAACCGCAGGTGATGCGTCAACCGTCGCTGGAAATATCTGTCCACCTGTTAGCACCTATAGCCCGGAAAGGCAGAGCAAAACAGAACTTCCAGATGTTGGTGAGTTTTACTGGAATACGTTGTAAATTTTTGATACATGTTCATTGATTCACTTTAAAAGGTTTGATTTGTGGGCCATGCTTATGTGGACCTTATATAACTACAAACATCAAGATGATTTTTGTTCGCACAAACCTGATTTTAACTATCTGTTTTAGGATATGGAATCGAAACTGGTCATCATTGGGTCTCGTACTCGTGTAAAGCTATGGTGCAGAAACTGATTGTGTTCGGGTCTATTTGTTTTTATTGAGGGTCCTGTGAGTATGTTCCGTGGGTACACGTGCCAAAATAAAAAACGAGCAATACTAGAAATTCTTAGTGTGTGGTTGCACTGCAATACTCCAGGGAACAGGTATACAATTTTGAAACTTTTCCAAATTGATTTTTTCACCATGCGTCCTACTAACCGAGCTAGATAAAGGAGTCACCGGAAAAGTTCTAGTCAATGGTTTAATGTGGATTGTTGTCTTTGTCGTTCTTAACCTTTATTGCTGTACTAAAGTATTCATATACGACCATATTGTCGGTCACACTGAACTCATTGGTCGGTACATGTGCGCTGTTGGTCCGTCTGAGTGTTTGCTACACTCGTATACTCCAGTTGTTAGGGTTATCTATACCGGATAATTAAATGAATATATTTATTGCCCAGAGGCGGTCGTGGTGCATTTGCATGAAAGTTAGTGTAAAATACTAGAATACTAGTATTGTAGTTCACAGTAAGTTAGAAGAACGCGTAGGTACGGACACGGGTGTATTGGGTACACGCGGCCAAACTGGTCCGCTTTCGTGGCAGGCAAGCAAAACAACTGAGTCATACATCCAGTCAACCCACAGCGCTCACGCGAGCCAACCAATCGGACACACATCCAATCAGCCACTCAAGTCACATGTCAGATCGATGGTGGAACGACGAACGGACACGCACACGCGCAAACTCTCTGACACACCGAAGCAGCTACTACAGTCCTCCACCGCTAGATTTAGCCAACTCCAGCTTGATAACGTTCGACCGGCCTTGACTCCCTAGCCGACCGCCGCAGACACCTTGGCGCATCTGTGGGTGTTTCCAAGCTCTCTTGCTTCACTCCGGAGTCCACCTGCACTGGCGTCTCCAGTGTTTGTTCCGCATCCGGTCCATGCTTCCTAGTTCTGATATGGTCTAAATGACGGCGTATTATCCTCCCGTCTTCTAACAGCATGTCAATAAGGTTACGGTTTGTCGACTTCACACATCCACGTACCCATTCGTTATCTGAAGGCTGAAGTTTGACGTAAACCTCCTCGCCATCTCGTAATGTGCGAGGTCGGGCGTGTTTATCTGCGTTTTGCTTCATGGAGCACTGCTGTTGTTTGACCCTAAGCGCCAAATCCGGCCGCAGTAGATCCAAACGTGTTCGAAGTCTTCGTCCCATTAGCAATTCGCAGGGAGCCTGACCAGTAGTAGTGTGCGGCGTAATTCTGTACTGCAGCAAAAACTTGTCCAACCTTGTTTGTAGGGGACCTGGGCTTTGTTTTCTCAATCCATTCTTTACCGTTGCCACCGCGCGTTCCGCCAGGCCGTTAGAAGCGGGATGGTATGGTGGTGTTAGAACATGCTCAATCCCGTTGGCTCTCAGAAACTGCTGAAATTCCGCACTGGTAAAAGCCGTGCCATTATCAGAAACAATCGTATCAGGCACACCATGCAATGCAAAAACGCTGCGAAGTATAGACATGGTCGACGCACTAGATGCAGTTCTAGTGGGTATCGCCTCTATCCACTTGGAATATGCATCGACAATCACCAGGATCATGTAACCTTCAACAGGGCCACAATAATCCACGTGTATGCGGCTCCACGGTCGTGACGGCCACTGCCATGGTGATATGGGCGCTGCTGCGGGCAAAGCCCTACTTTGCTGACACGCTTCACACCCTTGCACGATCATTTCCACATCGTGATCGATACCAGGCCACCAGACATAGTGTCTGGCTAAAGCCTTCATTCGCGTGTTACCTGGATGGCCTGAATGTAATTCCCTTAAAATGTCCGGACGGTAGCGCCTCGGAATTATCACTCTTGCTCCCCATAATAAACATCCGTCCTCTACACTTAGCTCCGACGATCGTTCGTAGAATCCGCTTAGTGCACTTCCAACATTCTCCGGCCACCCGTATGAAGTGAAACGAAGGACTCGTGAGAGCTCTGGGTCCTTTCTTGTTTCTACTCGTATTTCCGCAGCAGTGATAGGCAAATCATCAACCCAACTCATTAGATTTACCAGTTCGGCCGGTTTCGGTGTGTGTAATGGTACATCTCGTAATGGTAGGCGACTTAGGGCATCCGCTGTGAGATTCCCTTGTCCTGGAGCATACCGCAAATGATACCGATAGCATGCAAGTTTTAAGGCCCAACGTTGCATTCTAGGCGACGTCATTTGAGGTATTGGTTTATTTTCTCCGAGAATTCCAAGTAGAGGCTTGTGGTCCGTAAATATGTCGAACGTTTGTCCGAAAAGGTAGTGCTGAAAGCGCGTTACTCCGAACAGAATCGCCAATGCCTCCTTATCAATTTGTGCGTAATTCCTCTCAGAAGGCGACAAAGATCGTGAAGCGTAAGCAACTGGTTTGAGGATTCCCGATTTATCCTTCTGCGATAACACAGCTCCAACACCATATGGTGAAGCATCACAAGCGAGAACAATGGGCTGTGTTGAATCGAAATGAGTAAGCACCGGAGGATTCGTAAGGGCACGTTTCGCCTGTTGAAACGCCTTCTCTTGTTCTTGATTCCAAATCCAGCTGACTCCCTGACGTAGCAAGTAATTCAGTGGGTGAAAAAGTGTGGCAGCTTGCGGGATAAACCTCGCATAGTGATTAACCATGCCCAAGAAAGATCTTAGTTCATGTTTATTCCTTGGTTGCGGTGCCTCTAATATTGGACGTATTTTCTCGGCTAGAGGGGCCAAACCATCCGCACTGATGCGGAAACCCAAATAGTCCACATGATCTACCAGGAAGTCACACTTCTCTTTCTTTATTCGTAGTCCACACTCCTTCAAACGATCGAGTACCAGTTTCAGCAACTTTAAATGCTCCTCAATGGTACACCCGGTTATCAGAATATCGTCTAGATAGACGAACGTTTTAGGTATCCCCGCGATAACATTTTCAATTGTGCGTTGAAATATGGATGGAGCGGAATGGATTCCAAAAGGAAGGCGATTAAACATAAACAGACCTCTATGAGTACTGATGGTTGTAACAGGTTTCGCCTCCTCCGTTAATTCCAATTGCTCATAAGCATGAGCTAGGTCTAGTTTTGAAAAATATTTGCTCTTACCGATTTGTGCATAGACATCTTCGATTTTAGGTAACGGGTAATGTTCTGGGGGTGTGCTGGCATTGACCGTGGTTTTATAGTCACCGCAAATTCTAACTGTGCCGTCCGGTTTCAGTATTGGCACGATTGGTGTGGCCCACTCCGAGAACTCCGTGCTTTGAATTATTCCTTCCCGTTGCAAACGGTTAAGTTCTTCTTCAACCTTTGGACGCATCAAGTAGGGCAATGACCGAGCCTTCAGGAATCGCGGTTGTGTTCCAGGCGGAACGTATATATTCACCTTTCCCCCGGAGAACTTGCCAGTATTCGGCTCAGAAAATACTTCTTCATAATTGCGGATAAGAGATTGAACCTCCGGGAGTGTCGAGACCTGGTTTAACGTAAGTATGGGTAGTTGTTGAAGCCAATCACGTCCCAACAGGTTTGGACCACTTCCTTCAGCAATATATATGGTTTCGTTCACCGTCACACCCTTATATGAAACATTCACATTTTTCGTCCCCAGCAACTTCACCTCTTCTCCTGTATATGTTCGAAGCCGGACTGGGGCTTGCTGAAGGTTACCTTTCACGGTCGGTCCCAGGTTGTCTTGCCATGACTTTTCACTGCATAGTGTTACGGCACTACCCGTATCCAGCTCGAAAACCATTGGCGCACTGTTCACCTGTAGTTCTACTTGATACGGCGGTTGAACGCGGTTGGTGGGAGCGGCTGCATGAAGGACGTATTCTGGGATTTCCGACCTTGTAACTTGATTTGTAACAGCAGCGCTAGTATCGAACGCTGGTGCTGAGCGGCACACTTTCGCGAGGTGGCCTCGTTTCTTACAGCGATTGCAAACAGTTTGTGTGTGCCGGCAATCCTTCGGATGATTGTGACGGCCTCCACAACGATAACACTTAAACTGTGTTCTGTTCGACGGTTGCTGTAATCGATTCACCTGATACGATGAATCCACCGACTCTGATGTCACGGTAGGTTGCACAGATTGTAACAAGGTTGCGTTATTTTCTGCTGCTTCCAATGCCACCGCAGTATCGTAAGCCGTTTCCAAAGTTAAGTTACTGTCAGCAAGTAAACACTGTTGTATGCGGGCGTTTCTCACACCAACTACCAATCGATCTCTGAGCATATCGTTCCGAAAATCTCCGTAGTCACAGTGCTCCGTAAGACTCCGTAATTCCGCTACGAAATCCGCAATGGATTCTCCTTCCTTTTGTACCCTTGTATTGAACTTGAATCTCTGAGCGATAACAGAAGGTTTAGGATTGTAATGCTTGGAAACGATAAACACAAGCTCGTCAAAAGTTTTCGTATTTGGTAAATCAGGAGAGACCAAGCTGCGTATCAAACTGTATGTCGCCGAACCACAAATCGTAAGAAGTATGTTCACTTTCCGCTTGTCGTCGGTGATCTCGTTAGCAAGAAAGTAACAATTCACCCGTTCCACATATTGGTTTCAGGAACCTCCAGTAGCGGTAAATTCTTCTAGCTTTCCGATTGATATTTGGTTAGATGGGTTCGTCAGACTCTCGCCAGTATTGTAGTTCACAGTAAGTTAGAAGAACGCGTAGGTACGGACACGGGTGTATTGGGTACACGCGGCCAAACTGGTCCGCTTTCGTGGCAGGCAAGCAAAACAACTGAGTCATACATCCAGTCAACCCACAGCGCTCACGCGAGCCAACCAATCGGACACACATCCAATCAGCCACTCAAGTCACATGTCAGATCGATGGTGGAACGACGAACGGACACGCACACGCGCAAACTCTCTGACACACCGAAGCAGCTACTACAACTAGGATACAGGTACTCTGGGCTAGATTCGTCACTAAAACGCCCGTTTCTAGTTATGTTTAGTGATGGGTTGTTCAACAATTTCTTCTCCCAGAAACGGGTAATTCCTCTTTTTGTTGTGGAGTCGGGGGGTTGCTCGTTCACTTTCACATCGCTGTCGTTGTCCAGTGGGTCTCAAGCGTTTTTGGCGACCTGATTGGGAGGTCCTGAGAGGCGGGTCAGTCGATCGTCACAACCAAGACATTTACTGGGTAGTCATTCGAAGAGTGGTTCACACCAATCATATCGCTCAAGCGTGAACACGTTCGCCTGTTCAGACCGGAAAGTTCAGATGCATCCAGCGTGTGCTGGTGGTCGAGTGGTATCACGCTCGCCTCACATGTCAGATATCCTGAATTCAAACCCCGGTACGGCCATGGGATATGCACTGCTGATGTGCTTCAATTAAGATCGAAGCTGAAATCCGCTGCTTTCCCCTTTGTTGTGGACTCACCAGATTAATAAGACCAGGACAGGAGGACGATTGTTCACAATGAGAGTGATGTGAATGTGGAAATATCTATGTTTTATTTTCAAGTTGTCTTTTAGATACCACCACCTAGACCTAGGACTTCTGCGGAAAGTTTCGTGAAACTTGGCGCTTTAACTTTATGTATGAATTGATTATATGGGTTTGATTTTATTTTTAATTTTTGGACCTACCCATCTAAACCCAGGTTGCGCGTCATCCGCTGTTAAAAAAGTGTGTCCTCCTGGTAGTACAGACAAGCCAGAAGAGCGGTGCAGTGAGGATCTACAANAGTGTCTATGTCGTTTCGAATTGTTGCTTCGCGGTTGTTTGCATATTTCTTAAATTCGCAATTTAGAGCTGGATATGAAAACAGCTATGAAAACAACTATACCTGTTCACACAGCAATAACTCCTATCAACCGACGTTCCAGTTGCGAGGATAGTTGACCTTTACTTAAAAGAGAGAGCACGTACGTAAGATAGATAAGCAGAATGGGAGGCCTAACTTGGACTAACCTGGAACCGCGAATAAAGCTCACCTTATGAGGAGGTAGATTCGTGGTTTTCATTCAAAGAAATTTGTCTTGACTAGAGTAATTCGCAACTGAATGACAACTGAGAAAAAATCTCCCAGACTGAGTTTCATATGTTTAAATCTGTCGAGCCGCGTATACCTTAGTTGTATGGACATCCAAAGACCCATAAACCCAATGCTTCTATTGGTACAAGTTCATTTAGGAATGATTTACCCTATCGTCAACTAGATAAATCTCTTCTAGGTATTTTCAGACCTGTCAGAATAATTGTCATAAAGCACTGAAATGCACTTATGAATTTGCACCGTACCTAGAGCACGTTGATATGACGTGCAGTCACTGTACTAATGTCTCCTTATTGGAACTCGATTTCGTAGGTAGTTATCCAGAAATTCATCCGGGTCAAACGGTCTTCCCGTCTTCAGTCTTAGAGAACAAATTTCACTGTGTATTAAGAAGGTGAAGTTTTTATAAAGTAAACTACTCACAAGGTTACTGGAAACTCTTCGACAGCCCACGACCGGTTTCACGCTTCTTTGGGCTCATGAGATGGGCGCAGTCCCCAAGTTTCCATCAACCTTATGGTCTACTTGAATTTTTACTTCCACGAGACTATCTACGAACAAGTTGATGATATCGCCTTGAAGAACCCCTTTGAAGCAACCCTAGCTGATATTGTCATGCCCGGAACTGAGCAGCCAGCAGTGAAAGAGAAGCAGAAAAACGGATCTCTGTTTTAAGCATTCACCATCAGAACACTCTATTCACCAACAAATGTGAGCACGGTAGCAAACTTCCTTTTCCAGACGTTTTGATCACCAGAAATACCGACGTTACAATGTCTTACTCTGTATATCAGAAACCTACGTGGCATGGATAATAGCTGGGCCCTACGAGTTTCTGTCCATTACGGCGTAGACGTGCGTTGGCGCTTTACTTTATAGAGCTAAACAGACTTACATCTCAGGTACACCCAAATAGGAAATTAGATTGCTGAGGGATGTACTGCTGTCAGATAACCACCTTGAATATTCCATTGAGAAGGATATGGCTCCGAGTGACAAACTTAGAGTGCCACCCAAATCATTGACAAGGATCATTCTCATTGACGTTCCTTACACTGTTGGTCATGCTTTCAGTCTATTTGAACGGACACTAAAACGTATTGTTGCATCAGAATCACAGTGCAATACAGTTGTATGCAAAGTATGCATACGGGGTATGCCACCGCCACCAACGAAAATGTCAACTTCAGTTTTATCTGCAGCTCTTTGCATTCATCAATCCACCTGTATTTGCAGTGATAGTATATCGATAGAGCTGACAGGAACCCCGAAACGAATGCAGGGGTGCACGTGCCCATGTCAGCTCACTCCAATCAATCGCTGATCTAATCCAGGGTCAAGTTGTCGATCGTTCGGTCTGGTCAATATAGACCACGGAGTTGAACTCAACTCATTGTTCCAGGATTAATCAAGAAGCAAGCGGCCACAGAAGTTTAAGATCTTGAGACCATATTGATTGGTTGTTTCAAGCCTATCGTTTCGTGTCGCAGAATGTGTCTTATGTTTTACACGTTTTGTGACGGCTGAGAGTGCATGGAATGAATTCATCCCGTAGCCATTTTGGTCTCTGCATTAATCAGATATTTTTTTACACTTAATTAGTTGACAAAACATTATTCCGTTGATTGAGTGGTTTACAAAATCTTGAAAATACGTTTACGGATGGGTACTGATTGAAGGTGCTGAGTGACCGCTCCATGTGAAATCAGTTGATGACAATAATTTAATGCAGCGGTTTCTTTCAGCTGTTGAAATTTGAAGAGCGGCAGAGTTGGTACCGTGGACATTGCTGCGAATGATGACTGATTCAGTGCAGTTTGTAATACCACTTTATCGGTCTGCAGCTCCAACCGCAGTGATGCGTTGTCCACACACACTTGAGTAGGTCGACGCAAATTAAGGTGCAGAATAAGAAACAAATGGGCATTCAAACTCTCTGGCAAGAATCACAAAATTAAAAACTGATCACTACCCACTTGTGGGCAGTAACGGTGAAGCTGACGTGTTGTCGCAATCAATCACCAGTGATCGCTAAAGTCAGCGAGGTCATCTAGTTAACGAATACGTGGGTGCGCATTTCTGAGTTGTTGGTCGCACTATACTCAAATTCAAACCCCTTAACGGAGGATTATTTTACAGCATCATGTAACGATAAGGTAATACTAAAAATTAGGTCATCGCTTAACAAAAACGGAGACGAAGAATCACATATTCTTGTTGAGTTGAGTTACTGCTCGGAAATATGAAGGCATAATTTGGTCATGAGTTGGCCTCACTTTTGTGTCAGCGAACCAGCCAGTTCACGTCGCATGACGTGGTGATGCGATGTGTTGCGCTTTGTGCGGAAGAAAGTTAAAAAATGGATTTCAGACGCAACTTTGTTTTTAATGTTTTTTTATATTATTGCGGTAGCGAGTCGAATACCAAACGGTGAACGTTCTGTTTGAGGAAGCCTGGACACAAGTATTTTCAAAAGGTTTCTTTGTCCGGCTGTTACTTTTTGTAAATAGAGGAACGGGAACAATATAGTTAGAGCCTCCAGAGTTACTATGTGAGAAGGGAAAAGATTTTTGGGATGCGCAAAATGTTTTCTTGAGCGATACTACGATAACACCTCAAATCGACTTGAAGCTCTGTTCAGGAACACCAAAGTTTAGACCAAGACAATTAAATAGTTGAAAAATCAACGAACGCAAACATAAGTAAATCTGGAAGAAAAAAGCTTGTGCTGTATTCCGGTGGACAAGTGGGGGAACTGGTTTGCTACGAAAAATCTAGCCTAGTTTGGTTAAGGTACATAGGAAAGTTAACAGTTTGAAGTTGTTGATGACAGTTTTAGGAAAGATCTGTCAGTACTTCCAGCTGAGCAAATAGAGTAGTTTGTTTGAGACGCCGCTGAGGTTCACCAGAAAGGGCACCCGAACTTCTAAAACGCTAAAATTCAACATTAATCATTATCGCAGTGCACAAAATTATTGGCGAACGTTCACTAGGCAAATTATTCAAGCAGTATGAGTAAAATCACGTGAGGTATGTTGTCGGAACAGAGCCTCGGTAGCTGGAGCAAACTTCGATCAAAGCTCTGGGGTTGTGACGGAGAAATCTAACTAGACACCTCAAACAATTCTGAGACAAAAGTGGTAATATAAGTGCTAGCGTCTGACCGGAAGTCGGACGAACCGTGAAAATGGTAATATATGCCAAATACCAAGCTGAAAGCGTGACAGAATGCTACCACCTGTCTCGGACTTGGATGCTAAATCGACACTAAATAGTGGGAAACTGAGACAAGGGTCAATGAGTAGCAATAGATACTCACCGACAAAACAACCATTGCGTGATGGCGCGGTACAGCCACGGTAGATGTGTGTGCGCGTGTGAGTGTCATGACTGTTCTCCATAAAAAATACCTCAGCACTAATCAGCAGGCATTCATTGGTTGAAATGTGGATAAAACAGAAGCCCCATCACGACAAGCTGAGTTAGGATTCTTTAGGGTGAAGTGTGAGCAGAAGGAGGTTCAGTGTTTAGGTGAGTGAACATGGGAAAAGTGATGGAGCGAACCGACGTGTTCTACGTCTTGCAATGTCAACCACCCCCTAATAATCCACACTAACACTTCAGAGTTTGACCTGATTATTCCCTCCTATTCGCATGCACAAATGGTTGACTAGGCTCCTTATTCCAAGTTCCAGAATTGTTCTTTCCGTTTGCACTTTTACATAACTTCGATGAACCAATACTGAGGCACAAGGGAAAAGAGGCTTTCAGTAGGTTGTCTAACAGTACGTTTCATCAAGTCATCAGTTATCCTCGATTCGAGTGTCAAACTAGGTCACAAAATCCTAACATTGGGTTCATCTCGCGTGCTGAGAAAGCGGATGAGGTGAGAAAAACTGTGCTCGCACTCTATCGAGCACTATTGTTGTAAACTAACCTATATACGGATAACGAAGGTAAGGGAAAATAGGCTATTGTTAAAAGGGTATCGTGTGATGGCATGATCGTTTTCCAGTGTATCATCGCTGGACCTAACTCCTACAGACGAAAGGCAGATTGGACTGCTTCGTTAAGTTTTCCATCCCTACAGGCGCAGCCCTCTTCCTGATAGGTGGAGGTTTCATTGTTCTGCTTCGCTAACCACTTCACTCGTAGAAGGTCCCCTGTTACTACAAGCTGTACCTGTGTCAGTCATTTCGGGAAGTGTGCAGATGGGACGTTGATAGATTAACCGACAGAAGTGGTGTAATAGAAATCTCACTGTTTATGAAGCCACGGTTTTGCACAAAATTACTGTAAGGGTGCACTGCAGTTCTTATGATAGCTATTTTGAGGGTGCAGGTACAGAGATTCACGATGCATTTGACGATGATGATGATGATGAGGAGGAGGAGGAGGAGGATGGGCTGCAGATGAAATTGGCATGTTCAGTGGTTGGCTACTTACTATAGTCAGGTGAACATTGGAAGGATCACCATAATTTCCAGAGTCTCTGTTGAACGGGATATTTAAACATCATGTGAGGGTTGCAGACAGTGCAGTACATCCTCTTGCAGTGATCCTATTTGGAAAGACCTGTAACTAATGAATTCCGTGCGGAGCTTGTCTGACTATGTGCACAGTGTTTGAGATTGTTAGTGCGGATGCGGTCTTGAAATTCAGGTGCGCCCTTCTTGGTAGTTAATCCATCCAAGCGACGATTCGGTACTGGGAACTTCGAGCCATAGACGTCACTCGGCCACAAGTTTTTAACCACCAGAAAGGTAGGCATTACATTCGTGGATGCATACACCCTGGAAAACTTGTGTTGAATTGTGACGTCTTCCAGAATGGGCGCTTCTCTGGCTTACAATGCGCGATAGATGAGTCATTTAGGCTTTATATCAAAGAACATTTAAGCAACGAGCTAATACGTCAATGATCTTTCATTAACACATCAATAGCCACATATTTTTGTATTGTTCTTATCTGAGTTTTCGTTAGGTCATAACATTGCTCTTTTCCATGTATTCAGCCGACTGTGGTGAGTGCTAATCATGAAAATTTGATTATTTTGATGCGTTCTCTCGGATTTCTTCATGTTTTGATGATTGTGTACTTACAATCCAGAAAAACTAAGAAGTAAGAGTAAGCATGACGAACGCACCGCATAAAACACCTTTCGCCGATGGAGGTAGGCGGAATGAACGATTAATATAGAGGTACAGACGTCTGATTGTTTGTACTGAACAATATGAGCTTCCATGCATTTCGCCAAAATGGCGAAATGTAGAAAATAAAGTGATTTTTCGCCGAATTTTTTCCACAAAGTAAATTATGAGCCAATTCTTTGATCACGCAGCCTAGCTCCTTTTCCTAGGTAGTTTTTACACGTCAGATTCATGCTCTTACTCCGGAGCCGGTCAATTTATTTCGGTAGCTCATTGACCACACAAGTAACTGCACTCTGCAATGTGCACGAGTAAAACGATCGTTCACAGTAGGTGAGGAAATATAGTTCATTCTCCTGCGTATGCAGGCTAGATCCATATTGTCATCATTCTGTTATAAGTTTATTTATGGTTATACTCACAGTTACCCAATGCCAGAAGAGTCAACCATCGAACGACGGTAGACAGAATCTTTCCGGTAAGACTCCACTATCCATTATTTTGCTTGGGCTAATTTAAAAAGCGGGTTGTAATTATCTATGTTTACAATGCTGGGGGCGAAATACTAGCAGTCTTCACCACTGTTCTATATAGCAACCGGAGCGCTGTACAGTGGCTGTGAGCCGTCTGTGAAGATCCCATGACAGAGTTTTTACGAATTCTATAGAAGTAAATGCCTCATATTCGGAGAGCTAGTTATTAAAATATTGATCGAAACTCTGATTCGTATTACGTTTAATCCTTTGATCTTGTTAATTTGGTGTCAATTTTCGTTTTTATCTCCCGTGGTCTACCAAAGTTTTCCGTTGTGGATGATGGGTACGGGTGTACTGACATAACGAGAAGCATTTCAGTCTGCCTGAGATGGCTAAGAAATGCCACATGACTAATTGTGTGCGCGGAAGAGCAGTCAGGGTCCAGTAATATGAACAGAGGAATAAATTTAGGCACCTTTAGAGTGCATTTTAATGCCGCTAGGTTCGCCTTGGGGCTCACACGTTCCGTACATGTCAGGCCTTATCGCAGTCTTACTCATTAAATCAATGTCTCCACGACATCTACTGATAACAATGCTCAAAAATGTAATAATGCCCAATCGATGTTTTTTAACATCACCCCGCTTAGAACGGAGCTATCGACATCACAGGGATTTGTCAGCTAACAGCGCATGGAGTCCTGTTATACTTCTTTTTCCTCGGCTGGGTTGTGCTTCAGGTCTGCCTAGAGTTCTCCTGAGGGGTGGATAATATGCCTAATGTTGAGGTCATCCGGTGTAAGTCCACTATATTTATCTTATCTACGATTCATCTTGTTGTGCGCTTTAGTAGTAATTGGGCCGTTTTGTGTATAACATATAGGGAGGAACGTTAAGTCACTTTATCCTCGCGGAATACAAATGATGGGTAGGATATCGCAGTGATAACCATAGAAGTTGTGAAAGGGGTTGCGGGTGTTATTCCTTAGGCTAACAATCTTCGGAAAGATAACTAAATTTGAGATCATTCCCATTGTTATCAACCTAAAGGTTTCGATGTTTTAAAATTTGGCTAAGGATGTCTAATTTAAATGAGCGATGTAGCGTACTCACTTTTCTTTTTTTCATGTAAAAATACAGATTTATCACCCTCAATGACGCAAATTGAAACGGAACTTTTGAACACTCTGGAAAGGCAACAGACAAGTACGTTACAGGGTTGTACCACAAGGCAACCTAATAAACGAGCACTTCTTACGTCCGATTATTCATGGTGTTCAGCATAAAAACCAATCGGACGGTATTGCAGTATGCTTCTCAAACAGATGCTTAGGTCACCCTGTTTGTGGCACATCACAATAAACCGCATAGGAGCTGTGTTAAACTGACGGGGACGAGATGGCTCGGTGGTTAGAGAGCTAATTTACTGACAGTGTTTCGTGGTTCGAACCCGACCTCTGCATCTCGACTTTTCCTGTTTAGGCTTGGGCAACCTTACAGTGTTCCAGCCATCGTGTTTCGTTCTGGTGGGCATGGCAATTAGACACCGAAAGGGCGTTACAGCTTGACGGTCAGACTAACATTCCAGCTCAGTTTTACTGTCTGGAGCAGGCTCTGTGCGCGTTGAGCATAACGGACTGAATCCAAAATGACAAGGATCAGCAAAATATCAGTGCTCAATGTTGTTTAAACAACAATCTAATAAGGGTGTAAAACTCAAGGTACTTGAGGTTTTCGTGATTCACAAGGGGGGTTAAAAATCCCACACGCGAATGCTACTTAATGATATCTGCAAAGCATTATACAAAATATCTGCACAACCTCAAGGTTATTTCAAAAGAAATTGATTGCACTTTCTGTGTGCTATTGATGCTTGGGATTAATGCTGATGGGCGCAAACGTGAATTGGAGAGTGAGGCACGATTACGGAAATGGGCACGTACCGCGGTGGTGGTTTGCTACAGAGCTTAAGCTCAGCTACAAGGAGTTTGGAAAATAGAATATTTTCTGAGTGATCGATCGAAATCTCTCAATTTGTTGACAGAGAGCGCTTGTTTTGACAAATAGTTTTTTATATTTTGTGTAATACATTTCATTGAATCATGTCGTTTCATTGCCATCCCAAACTTCTGATCATTCTGGCAGCTGATTATTCAGAACGTGGAATTATTGGAGTTTTACTGCATCAGTTCTCAAGCTGTTCAAGAAAGATTGTCATGTATCTCTCTCAAACTCGTCAAGGGGGCAAAATTATTCTCAAATCCGAATGGGAACGCTAGCTCTGATTTAACTCGTTGGGGAATTACACGGAATACCGCATGACCGGTACTATCTGCGTCACTCCCAGCCATTGTTGGTTACCTTTGGATCTCCAAAGGCCATCCCGGTTCGTGCTGTCAATTGTCTTCAGTGCTGGATTAGTGTGCTCTGGGATTTCCACTTGACACGCAAACCAGAGCCGGTGCGCTGTCGGTTGGAATATCCAGAGGAAAAATCAACAAAAAGTACGACGCACCAGTTTTAAGTGGGTGCGTTCAGCATCTTCCCGTCGCTGCTCAAGCCATTCGTAAGGAAACTAGGCATGACCACTTACTAAAGGAGGCTATTCGACAGTTCCAAAACGGACGGCTAGCAGAAGTAATAGGTTATTGCTAACGGGTGCGTTAAAAACCGTGGGCGATTGTCTAATGTTGGGCAATCGTGTTCTTAGATGCCCACACCTCCAAATGCCCATGGGACAGTGCTCTAAGGCTTGACGGAGTGCGAAGATGTGGTCAGCCTGGTCGAAGTCCTGCTTGATTTTCACGTGTCAGGGTGCGTAAATACGGCACTGCCAGTGAACTTTAAAGTAAGAAAAATTGGGAGAGGAGCTATGCATTGAAGTCGGTAGCTTGGGTGCACGAGCGCCATTGAGGGCGCGACTGGGCCATGTCTGACAAGGTCAGCAACCATTGATATGGCCTGTCTCGGGGTCCCATCTAGGAAGACGGCAATGGCCAGCGCAGCTGAGTTTGCTGGTAATGGCTTTCATACTTCGCTGCCAAGTCATTGTTTGACTGCCCCTGGCTCGTGGTTTTGCAAAAAGAGCCCTTCGAGGAAGTCGGTCGACTGGCATACGCAATACGTGGCCAAGCCAGCGCAACCGATGTAGTGTGATCAGTTCATCTATCGAGGGTGAGTTATTTCTTCTAAATAACACTTGACGTACTTCTGCATCCGCTGTTCCCACCAGACTCGAGCAATGTTCCGTCGATGGTCAAACACTGAAATTCTTTGGGTGTCCTCAGAGCGCAACGGCCAGGTTTCTGATCCATGTAGTAGTATGGAGTGCACCGCAGCATTGTAAACTCGTCCCTTGACGGATAAGCTTACAACACTGGTGACGTAGGTTCGCAAAAGCTGCTCTGGCCTTCCCGATCCGGATGGAAATATCGTCTTTCGCGAGACCACCGGAACTGATACAGCTGCCTAGGTAAAAGGAATTTGCCTACTACCTCGATCGGTTCATCCGCAAGCATGAAGCTAGGGTTCCAGCCTATCCAGTATTGCAGTAGCACTTTACACTTTGCAGGTGTGAAGGGCATGCGAGACCGCGAGGCAGAATTATTTAGGTTATTTAATATTGTTTGCATTACCAGAAAATTTGTGTCGTCTGCGTACTCGATATCTGTGAGCGGACGCCCAGGGAGCACTTCGTTTCCACAGGCATTAGAGGCTGGTAGTGAATTTTTCATGATCCTATCAATGACGAATTTGAATAGGAAGGGTGAAAGACGACAGCCCTGTCTGACACCACTTAATGTGGTGAACTCGGGCTAGATCTTCCCATAGACCTTTACACGGTCGCTGGAGTTGGCGTACAGCGCTAAATTTTATGTTTTGCTAGATATCAGAGAGCCATTCTGGTCCTTCTAGTTTCACTGACAATAAGCTTCCGAGGACCAGTCGAACGAATCAAGTTGAACAGCTTGGGGATGCTTTCAGAATCTTCGATTTCTTCGGTTTTTTGGGTTCACAAAGCTTCTCAGTTTGCACGGACACTCAGGTTTACCTGGTGTCGGATGATGTGTCGGGTGGTATTGTGATTACGATTGAGAGAAAACTTTCACTGGGCCTCCAATAAAGCCACGGTCTTGTCAGAGATCCAATGCTTGCATAAAGTTGGCTGGGTTGTACCGCAAACGGAATTTTCGGCCCCGAGTAATCGGCCCCGGTAATCGTTAATAGCGGACATCCGACCATCTGGAAGGCGTTCGAGGGGCCGGCTCTGGTAGTTTTGTTTGATTTCTGCGTCCGTTGGCTTTTTAATGGCTAAAAAAGGTGTGTGCGTTTTGCGGAGAACTGAAAAGTGCAATGAAAGGCAGTAGCACACAAGTGAACGGTCTGAGTACACGCTGGTATTCCAGAAGGAGGGGCAGATGATGATAGGCAGTTCCACCGATAACCGACGGTGATACGGTTTATTAGGATTCGGGGCTTGTTCGGTGGTGCGCACCACATTGTCAAGCGATCTCCGCTGTTCCGGAAACAGATACTGCAAACGGCATACACCTGAAGCGGACGACCTCTATTTTCCTTGTGTCTCGTGTCCTGTCCAAGATGAACACCCGATCGGGTCTCATCAGCGTTTAGCTACAAACCTGGACGTTCATGCCACCAACAACCACAAATATATATGACCTTTTAGTCCGTTGTGAAAGTGCACCTAGAGCGTCATAGTTACTCTTTTTAGCTGATCCGGAGCTACAGTCATTTGATGTGTAAGCAGACTCAATAAACCCTGTGCGATGGACCTCACTTTCTCGAGGTTTTCCCACAGACTTTACCAAACGACTCGCGCAGAGGTGAATAATAACAGTAAACGCTATAAACAAGTAGAGACGCTTCCGTTCGGCCACTCAAGATAATATCCACCCTGGTATATCCAGCTGCAGCGGGTGCTGCATCGCCAGAGGTGCGCAGCCGTAACCTGGAAGAGAGCAAGGGGGCAGTCATCTCTATCATAGTACTTGCGTCCTCTATCCTTGTTTCTGGCAGACAACATACATCAATGCATAGGGAATCCATCGAACGAGGAAGAGCCTCCTGTTATCCTGCGTACTTCAGTGTGCGAATATCAAAGGCGGCTAAGGAGACAGGATTTTGGACTTTTGAAAACAGAACTGGAAGTTCTCAGGGTCGTGACTAAAGTCAGACATACAGAGGCTACAGATGGCCATGATGCGCGGTGAAAGAAGCGATCAGTTCTAGTGCTGCAGAGACCATTCAAATTTGGGCAGGGTTGGGTGGAAGGCAGAGAATGTGAAAGTTTGAGAAGGGAAGCACCAGCAGTAGCATGTTTTCGGGTACCCTCCCTGCTTCATGCAGCAACCGAGGCGACCCGGCTGGTGACACCACACGATAGCCAATGTGGCATGAGGGGATTTTCAGTTGTAAGTGTCTTGGCTGTGCGTGGACTGGGATATCGCCAGGGCGCCCATACCTAGACAGGAGGACTATTAGGTTCCTAGACCAAGGCCTTTGGCTCAAAAGCCTGACCGCCAGGCAGCGGTGTTTGGCGGGTAATGTAAGTGCATTACCGCTTTTACGGAAGACGACACCACACGTTTCATTCCCCAACCTGGAGGACCAGAAGACTGTGTCCGTCAGAACCCTAACCATTGAACAACCTGGTACGAGAGACTCTGGGAGTGTCACGCAGGCACCCCCCGGCATAACTTAATGGGTCGCGGAGGTACCCAAGCCATCACAACGCGGTAAACTTCAGTCTCTTGTTGACTAGTTTGTAGATAATTTATAGACAATTAGTTTGCAATTCTTCCTCTTTTTCAGGCAAGTCACCGTTTGTCTCACGTAATCAGCGTAATCTCACGGACGGTACGGTTAAACGGGGTCTTATGGGGCTGAGAGTCAAAAAAGCATCAAACAAAGCGTAAACAACGTTTTGTGCTCAAAATCAAAGACATTTTCCAAGAGCTGATGTGTATTCATTCGTCTACAGGCGAAGCGTTCATAAAAAGACTTACTTTTGTCCCTGAACGTAATATTGCTTACAAAACCTAGTTTAAAGAGACGGCCAAATAAATTATCCATGCACTTAATGACAGGAAGCATCACTACGTTTCTTCACTCACTACCCGCGTTCGAATAGGGACTCTCTGAGGTTGGGGGGTTTGAACACGGAGTAGTTTTACGTTGAAAATATGATGTATAAATTTAAATATAATAACTTTGGTTGGATTCACCTTGTCAGTCAAACGCGTGTCCGATGTGATAATCTAACAACACCATTCCACGCCCCATGAGCCCCATCGAGTTCATGAGTGAAGACGCTACTGGAAATTTGTCCCTCACTTCTCCATCAAGCTCCAAGTTACCTTAAGATCCAGGCCACTCATCACGGGCAAATCATTCGAGTAGCCAAAATTATTCAGGAAAATCGCGCGATCTCCGTCTTGCCTTCAGTGCTACCTAGAATTCCGTTTACGTAACTGACCCCTTAGATGTATTGATTATCACGTACGTTAACGAGAAAACGCAGTGCTGACTGCATCCGGTGACAACATTTATAGAGTGGGATTCAGAACCAGACTTCAGGGTCGGGCAAAGGAATACACCACTACGCTTTGAATTTGAAACATTTAGATCCCTGGATCACTCTGAACAAAGTGGTGTGAACAATAGTGTTTTGTGATGAATTCATTTCGTACCACCTCTTCTGCTACAATACCTGTGAAGCTAGATAGAATGAAATGAAAATACAGCACTGGTTGCATCGTTCATATGGAACTGAAATATAACATGACCGATCAACAAAACCAATGTAGTCTTCGAGTGACTCTTAAGTCTTTCTGAGTCTTTGGATAGTCAAGCAAATAGTGTTCAGGTTTAAATTAGGGGTTGGGAAACTAGTAGTTGATGCAAAACACAGTGCTCTATCGATACTGTGGAGAACTACATTCTGTTTACTGCACACCGCAAAACCAATTTAGGTTACTCTAAATCCATCTTTATCTAAAATTTCACTGTCACATGCACTTGCGACTGGTGGGTTCCTGTTCGATTGTTGGTGGCTCTTGACTGTTAAGTGACTGTGCTTGACGGCGATTTAGACTCAGAATGCAAAATTACTTCGGTCATGTTACCAGGAAGCACTCAAGGCCGTGCTATTCCTACTAGCGACCTCCGGTTCCCAGCCAACACACAACACCATAGATTAAAAGAGGCGGATGAAGATTGAAGCCTAACAGAAACAGTTTTCGGTTACTTTCACAGTGCTGCTTTCAGAGTGGATCAGAACAGGTGGGTGGGTACTGACAACTGTCTAAAAGAGGCGGATTATTACATGTATTCTACTGATTCAACATGAGGGTGAAATCTGCTTACGTGTCGAAGAGCCGTTTCTGCATCTGATACAAGGTTGATACGGAAATTATTTGGTCGCTTTGCAGTGTCTCTTAATTAATGTTCACTATTCTTAGAAGGTCCAGGAGAGCTGAGAAGGACGCCTGATGTTTACGTTTTGGAAACTCTTTGCAACTGACGTCTTTGCCTTTTTGTATAGTAGCTTGTAACCGCTTTATTAATGTTGGTCAGTAAACAACTCAGCTTTTTGGGAAGCTTTTCTTTTTGTCGGTAGCAGAACCAATTCCTCACAGCAACAATTAATATGTCGTTCAGAAAAGAGAACATTTCACCTAAAAGTTTGTCCTAACACCATGTAATTATCAAAAAACACTGGCACCTGGATTCCCCTAACACCTATTTCATTGCTTATAAAAACTTTCGGGTTCACTTGCCTTTCGTTTTTTCTCATAGGCTTCAACCTGTTTATGAATCAGTTTTTGGAGTTGGCTTCACTAACTGTTCTGGAATCTGGCCGTGAGTTCGAGTAATTGCGTCACGCAAAAGCGTTACCAAACTAATCACACACACACAGTTCTCTTCAATGCAGAAATGCTTATTGTTATTATATGTGCCTTCATGTAGATATCCAAATTATTTATTTATTTAAATTTTTGTTTTATTTATTTATTTAAATCGCCTGACGTCTCAAGCACACAAACCCACTTCATCCTAATTTTGACCACTTGCAACGAAAACCTAATTAAAACGGCCGCTTTTGGCTGATTCCACTGGATTCCCACAGTGGACATAAAAGGCTAAGTTCATAAATTTCCGGTGGCTTCTCTGGTCCCACGTTTTTTCACCCGTGTTGCATCCTCAAACTTACGGAATCAGTCTAAATACAAAGAAGGATACACTCATTTTCAAATCAATTTAACGTTATTAGGAGACTCAAATCAATGTCAGCTAAATCCCGCTTATAATAATTTTTAACTGAATGCACTACGCAAGCTTATAAGTAGTGTGGTCGTAAGGCTACATCTTGTTTCACGGTGGATCTTAATGTTACAATATCCCCAACAACAAAATTACTGAATGCAAAGATAAATTTTGACATGTACTATGTTAGAAACTTCCGCGGTTTAAAAGATCCTAGATTATTGTTAGTGTGAGGATATCTGGCAGTTTCAATCCACATTTAGTTTTATAGTTGAGACCACTAGATGCTGAAAATTCTAGAAGCGCTTTACGGTTGTTTTATCCTAATTGGGGATTAACAACAGCGTGGATATACCAAAGCTTCTGGAATTTTTGAACCCGAGATCTGACTTAACGCAACCATTCAGTCACGACCGACTGGTCAGCATTGTGATTAACTCGCATTTCGACAGGACATGGCGTCACTTGACCTTCAACCACGGAAGACAAATCGCGTGATCATGTGTTGACTGGTTCCTCAGGTGATCCACGGTTGATCGACGTTTTCTACTCTTTCCATTTTGTTCTCGTTCCACATAGGACTAAATAGATAGATAAGAATTTCACTGGTCTAATGCTGAATCGAATTTGTTTTAATTTTTCTTGACAGCAGATTTACTGTCATGTTGTCAGACTGTTCTTCTTAAGTGTCCTGTAGTACCGATTTCGGGGTTATCCACTTTTGCACAAACGAGCAAAGATGCAAGAGATGAGCTTATTGGAAGCCTGCCAAAACGGCGATGCAGTAAAAGTTACTTTGGTATTCCAAAAGAACGAGGTGCTTTTGAGACTTGGCTTGTTGACCTAAGTCAGCAAAATGCCATGATGTACTTGCGGGTTTCACAAGAAGCACATTACTGAACCGTGAGGTTTCGTCGAATACCACATACGTTTTCCGCACACTTTTAGCACTTTCATGGTTGTAACAAACAACTAACCATCACGAACAATACAGGGGCACCTAATGTGGGTAAAGTTTCACCTCAGCCTTCGGATGACACATCGCAACAGGGGACCGTTTGTCTGCCTTTCAAAAGCGCTCTTCATCGCAAACTCCATGAAGCCATAGTTATAACCCTTATTACTATGCCCTCAACTCCTGGTTGGCAGCTGGGCCTTTGTTATACTCAACTTAGGAATACTGGTTTTCTATCCAGGCCGGAAGCAAGCCAGGGAGTACGTTGGATTATAGTAACACTGCCTAAACATTACTTGCTATTAATGATTGTTTTAGATATAAGAGAACTCCAGAACACAGTAGAAGCTAGGATAAACTAAGTCTGAATACATGACAGTAACCACTTTTATGTTGTATTAGTCGAGAAACTATAGTATACTAGCTTTAGAGCTAATGAGCGAAAACGAGGTCTCGCTTTCAGATTTGTTGTCATGTAAAGAAAGTTTTCTTGTGAGTCCACAGTGCTAATGTTCGATTACATTGTTCACGAGGAATTGCTCATTGACCAACAGTAATGAAATTTCTCTTGTAACTTTTGTGAATTTTGGCAGCTGAAGGAGAGAAAATGAATGATACTGGGATGGTTTTCAAAAATTTGGACCAACTCCAACGAGGTAAGGATAAACATTTTGACCCAATTTCATGTCCTAAAGATGATCCATTTTGCGTTTTTCCGGTTCTTTGGACACTGTTTTGATGAACAATTCTTGGTGCAATTTAGTGGTAGACAGCTCTTGAATGCGAAGATTGTGTCACACGTTTTATTTCCGGCAGGATTGCTTTAATCTGAATGTACCTGAAACAGGCTTGTACAGTTAGCTCAGAACCCAGTGAAGATTCGCTACTCAAGAGAAATCAGTTACTACCTCATTACGACATCAGCTAAACGATGGTTTGATCTCCTGACTAAGATGAACTGCTTTTATTCACCAACTCGCCTGTGCATGAATGGTGGTTCCGCATTATTGCCAGGGGCAGGAGTTTTCTCTGTAGAGCGGAATTTCACTGAAGGTTGCAGAACTTTGTAAATAGCAGAAAGGTAAAATGGAGATGTGGAGGAACAACTGGTCTATTTTCTTTCAGTGTGAGTGGAAAAAAATTCTGCATACGAGTTTGTTTTGCCACTATGTTCCGGATGCTCGACGCGCCACAGCTGAGTAAGGAAGCACGGACCTGATTTGTCGTTTAAGGGAGTTATACGCTTTGTCTACAAATCAATATTTGTCACTCTTTTGTGTTGCTCCTTGTTTCTCAGCATTCGTTTGTCTTTAAATTGAACCCTATGCGGCCCGTGGGGATAAGACCTTTTGCGTGCTCGCTCCCTACCCGTAATTCACGTAATTCGGTGCTGTCTGGGGGACAAGTGCATCACAATATTTCACAGCACAGATGGAAAACCAGCCTGATATTCACATGCGTTGTGGTATTTTCTCAAAGATCTAACTTCTTTCATTTAAACTGGCTGCACCAATCGAAATGGGGCGTACGTGTATATACTTGTACGAATAAAATGACAACTTGTACAGGTCACTTGACTTTAGTGGAGGCTTTAGCCATCATTGAGAAGCTGCCATACCGCGAAGCTCTGTTTCAACCAAGATATTATCATGGTCTAGTCCTTTATCCTTACAAATTCAAAGATTTAAGAAGTCCTTCTTATTTCGGTAAAAGCACTCAGTTGCAAATCAATTTGTTTTTCACGGTAGACTAAACTAAATCACTCGTTTATGGTATTCTTCAACTGAGTGTGCCGCGCAAAGTCTGCCCCGTGTTTCAGTCGGTACAATATCCGAGATATCGTAGTATATTTCAGTAAAGTAACCTACTTACAAGGTTGCTTAAATATCTTCGACGGAAACCTGGGAACTGAGCTTACCCGATAAGCTGCAAGAAAGGTGAACCGGTCGTGGGCTGTCGGAGTTTTCAGCAACGTTGTAAGTAGTTTACTTTATGGAAAATCCTATTGTTTTCAAGGTACCCACAACTGACCTGCCTAAAATTTGAAAATGGATATCCACACGTGAAGGAAACTGAACTGTTTGCAAAAAGCTGAGTAACAGATTTGACATGAATTTTTTAGGATACACAAGTTATTTCCTAGAACGGAAAACTTACTGGGTCAAGTTGATGTAAACAATTCCGACGTAATAACCACACATTATGAATGAATTAACCTGAGGTATTGTCGAGAGTGGCGCATCGTGCGTATTCAAGACTACCCAGAACAAAGGTTAGCAACTCGTGAGTAATAAAAATATGTTTTTCTTCATTTCGATAAACAAACCTTGTTTCTCTTCAACAGAAGTCTATGCTATCCTGGACAGGTTGCTTTCTGTCGTATTGGATTTGGCAAGCGAGGCAGAAGGTAAATGAATTTTTTAAACATCGGGCATTTAGCAAAGTATGGGAGCGGAGTAAAACCTACCTGTTTTACGTGAATATTAGTCACTAAAACATGTACCACGAGAAATTCGAGAAGCGCTTTCAATCTATGGCATTCATCCGGCTGAAACGTTACTTTCCTATCCAAATGATACCTAGGAATCCCTTCTTATACCTGTTCTTAGAAAACCTTTAGAAGCCTCTGAACTTGCAAATTCTGACTTGCAAATTCCATAGCTTCTGTTAAGGTTCAATCTAATCTTTTTTCCTAAATAACCTGTAACTTCACAAAAATGAAGCAAACTTCTTTCAGAGAAAATCAGATGAACTGATACTAAACACATGCAATTCATCGATTATTAACTGTGTACTGGTTAGGAGTGCATTAGTTTACAGCTTGTGAATACGCAACTATGGTTGCATTGAACGCCACCAATGTCTTACTTGTGGATGACATGGTTATAAACAAGCCAGTCTAGCGTGGATTCTAGACCTTTGAAGTTGTTTTGGTTGAATGGGGTTTTAGTTAAGAACTACACATTAGAGCTTATGAAGCATCAAGATCAACGATCGTAAGAAATCGTGATCCATATTCACACCACCGAATTTGGACTATCGTTCTAACGCACCTGGATCCAGGAGGTTTCACTGATGTCAAAACTCGAGATATGTGCAAAGTGAGTTCACTGCGTCGCTCAAATTGTTCAAATAATCCTTTGCCACACAAAACCCATGTTCGGTGTTGTGCATGACTGAACTGCCAAAAGGGAAAGTTCCTTTAAGCTTTTATCTGACTGAGGTATCAGACTAGCAAACCTGTAATCAACTGAGTCACGGTTGGTACTGAACATGTCATAATCACGACGTAAATTTAGCACTTTTGTAGCCGGATGTAGCCTTGCGTATTGAAAAATGAAAGACACAAACTCAATCGAGAAACCTGGGGGACTTGGCATGCGGAAACACACGACAGGCAAGACAGCGTTGAAGCATTGTAGTCAACCGAAATAGAAATCGGTCCCACTGCGAGCAAACGACCACCAAATTAATCCGACAATTCAATTGGAACGGACGGGTCAAGTGATAAGAATAGCGACCAGGTAGTTGACAGGTCAGATTTCATGCGGAATGAGTCGAAAGGGTCAGACTCAAAGGTCGTCGGTGCAAAACTCAGTTAGGGATTTAGTCAGTTGCTGAAGTCATAAGAACAATGAAGGCCACGAACAAAGTTTGTTTTTTGTGATTGCCTCTCTTGGCTAATACATAAGAATTTTATGTGGTACCAGAAATCATGTGAAAAAGGTTAAAATTGGGAGTACGTACACTTTAGAAAAATAGAACTAAAAGGAGGGGGTTTGAGTGAGGGGTAGGTCAATGGGTCACGGAATCAGGTAAGTGACGTCAATGTCAGACGGGCTTGTTGGACCGGATTTTCCGCAGGCCAGTTCAACCTCAGAGGTCGCACAAGTTTGTCTTGGACGCAAATTTGTGGATCCAGCAGTTAGATTCCAATCACCTCCTCGATCGATGCTAATCTGGATGGTTCAGAGTTACCCGACATATGATAGTGAAGGCTTGCTCTTTGTCGATGACATGATTGGTTTCGACCAAATGTGATGCGATTGCACTTGAGGCTGGTTTCTTACAGCCACCACTCAGAGATACGGGATTATGTTCTCGTATTTCATCCGATAAATGCCTAATCGCATGACCAAGGTATGCTACCCGGCACGAGCATACAAATGAGTATACACAAAAGCTGGTGGTAGGGCGCGTCAGTTTGTCCTTTAAGTGGAAACTGATAGTGAGGCTGAAACACAGATTACCAGCCAAGTATGTCGTATCAACGGAGTTTCTAAGCATTCCGGTAATTAGTTCATCAACCGAATCACCTTTGAATGGAAGCCTCATGTGACTGACATCTTCCCAACAGAACATTGTGTAGGTTTGGGCTTAACGGATCCATAGGCTTGAGCGCGAACCTTTCAAGACATCCGTTCTTCAGGAATGTGCGTCCCAATAACTTTAGTTTCTCTTCTAAACAATCAGGAAGCAGATCTGCATTGCTTTTCTTGCTCACAAACCATGCAATGACGCGCAGAGATTCCAGTTGATACAGCTTCGTAGACCAGGGTTGTGGAAAATAAGAAAACGAGAGCCACGCGTTCCATGTGATAGCCCAATATATGCCTCTGTGACAAATGGATCTTTGTCCAGTATAGCAGGAAGTGAAAGCTGCGCAGTGAAGGAAAAAGACTTGATGCAAGTGTGTCATTGGCTGCGTTAGGGTCACTAACCGGCGGGACTTGTGCATTGTGATCAGTTGATCCATCGTGGAAGAATTAACTTTCCCGAAAACCATCTGGCGTAATCCACCATTATCAATCTGATGTTTTCACCAGATGCGCACAGTAATTTGGAGGCAATGGTGGCCAAACGCTGGTTATCGAAGGTCTTGCACACGCACCTGCTATGTCGCCGATCCAGATATATGGACCAAGGCATTGTCAACTCTATTCTTGACACCCGGGTTGATGTCATGTCGTCATCACAAACCCGGAGCTTGGCAAACGCTGTTATGGGTTTCCCAATTTGGGAAGTGATTTTGTCTTTAAGCAGCCCTCCGAAACTTGGGCAGCTGCGCAGATAGACGATTTTGTTCATGACATCGATCAGTTCATTTACAGGTAGAGGTCTGAGATTGATCTCATCCAGTCTTGCAGCAGCGCTTTACATTTTTCTGCTGTCCGAATGGCAGAGGGTACTGGTTACTTAAACTAGTTTGCATATCTAAAGCGTCTGATCCAAGTAAAGCAATTTAATTGGAGCGATCGAATGCTGTGGAAGTATTTTGATCCCTGCTCTGTTAGAACCAGGTTAGGAAGATCCAAGCAGCATATTGATTAGGAAGTTGGAGAGGAAGGGTAACAAGAGACAGCCTTGCCCGTCACCATTGAATGTGGTAAACTCAGGGGGAAATTTGCTAAAGCCACGCACGTGTCCATGGGAGGAGTCATGTAAAGCACCGACGCATCAAAGCGCATCTCAAACTCATTGCACACCGGTGATGACTCTCTGGTTGATGACTAGGCGTTCATAACCAAATTGCCAATTTCAGCTCAGTTAGCATTACGATGACCAACTTAACCTTCCAACGTTTCCCTCCAAATGATTTAAACCCACAACCAACTGGATATTACCACAAATTATAAGCAAAGGCTGGTATACACTGCCCCTTAACCTCCAACACGATGAAAAAAATTCTGTTAGGGCTTTACAGTATCACGTGCAACAGCAGGCTTGTACGGATTGCTCGACTCGCAAAAACGTTGCCGATGTTTTCATTTATAAGGATGGATATCTTTATTTCTGAACGTTTGTTGCATACTAAGCGTTACTAATATGCGTTACTAAGCGATCGAATTTCTGCCTTCAGCCGGGGATAACTAGTGGGATATCACGTCACCGAAATTGTTTTGTGATGAATGGTTTTTGTATAGTTGTCAGTGCAGCCACAGCCCAGCTGCGTGTTTCTATCACCTCAACATGCTCCTAGAAATACCAGAATGGTTGGAGCTCTCGGTGTGCATGCCCAGTAGACCAAACACTATTGCTTGGTCATGCGCCTTTTCCCAAGGCTTGTGATTGCACCCAAACATTTAGTAATCTGCAAGTAAATACTACGCAAATAAATACTACGGTGTTTACGTGAAAGTTTGAAAGACACTAAATCCAAAGATAGAACTATTTCACTGTTGGTAAATCACGCGTGGACTTACACACAAATCCACCGGTTTGTACTTGTTTCTGGGGGAACGCAGAGATCACTGTTTAGGTCCAGTGGGCTAACGTGTGTTCTTGACGAGAGAACCTTAAAACTCCTAAGTGAAGAATCGCAGCCTAGATTTTTTGCTAACAACTGATTGGATTTTCTGTAAAGAAAAAGGCATCGTATAACTTGTAGCAGTTTGAATTGCCTAATAGGTTATTCTCCAAATGTCATTTTGCACCATACTCAGTAAACCAATAGCCTTCATCCTTTTATAAGTTCTTCGGTTTCGCAGATGGTATTGGTGCGTATTGGTGCCATAGTTCGACTGAGAATTACAGGATTGGTGGAAGATGTATGAAAATTAGTTAATTCGCTTACTGTCAATTTTTTAATTGGTATTTTTATTTAGACTTCAATGTTTGCTTCATACTTGCGCTTCTGCTTGTGCATTCAGGTGAAGTTGATGTCAACAGGGTTCGTAAAGTTCTTATCGATGTGATGAACCGGTATCAGGCAGGTGAGCTTGAGGTTGATTTATTGTTATTGACCATAATTTGTGTATGAGATTAGTTGTGATGCTCGGCGCATTGTCCGTAACAGGATGTAAGCTGAAATGTGCTCTTTGTGCTCGGAATTAAGTGACCGAAACGACGCGACTACCAAATAATCATGCTTTAAGTGTGCTACTTCAATGAAAATTTGTATGACTAATTTAGTAGGTTTTGCTTAAGGGTATTTGTCTTTGATGAGGGCGAAAGTTTTTTGTACGGAGCTCTACACTTTTTTGACGTCTTCATAAACAAGAAGCGAGAAGAGTTTATGTCCCTTGCCTAATAAGCTAGTTCATTGGCTGTCAACTAGCATTGGCTTAATACATAGATAAAAAGGTTTGCCATTGAAAATACACTCATCGCCTGAATTCTAATTTTTGTTAGCCTCAAAGGAATCTTTCAAAGATATTCAGTAAGATAGAGGTGCTGTGAAACGCCGGCCGGTTGTGCATTTTTCGCTTACTTAGACTTACCGTATTTTTTAGCACAGCGAATGGTCCAAAGTTTGACCGAATAGAGTCCACGGTACGATTGATGGTTATCCAATAGTTTGTGAAAGCCAACACTAATTTGGAAATCTACTACGAGTTACAGGTGATTAACAACAGGATACACAGGCTCTAAACTTGTTCCTATTTATGGTAAGTTGGATGCATGCATTTTAAGGAAGTGGACAAACCACAGAGGCCGTACACATAACCCGATGACACATGGTCAATTCATCGATTGTAGTTACCCGTCATTAAACTCAATTTCCCGGTTGGCGTTTGAAATAACTGATATGTTTGCGTCCATGAAGTCGCCTTGGATAAAAACCCTTGTAGTGATGTTGGAAAATCACTATTGACTACTCTGATTTTGTTAAGAATCGTACAAATGAAGGAACTAAAATGACTGACGGTTCTCTCCATTTACCGATGTAGACTTTTACAGAACAATGACGGGCTTTTTGAGGATACTGACTAATCACCTTTCGACAGAACAAAGTGAGTGGATTGTGCCAGTGATTAACCGTTTACGTGACACTCTTACAGGAACTGTGCAATTAAATGGCGTATCACAAGCTTTAACACTAGGTGTAAAGAAGGACGTCTGTGTACCATCCAATGGTTAAGATATGTGTTAGACTGTTGGGGTTAGAACTGTGACACACATAGGTCTGTATAATTAATATATCGGGGATTTAGCACTTATACCATCTTCCTTCGTTACTGCGGCTGGATTTAATGGGTTACAGGTCTCGGCAACCTCCTTGACTATGTTGATCTGTTCACCAGGTTTGGTAGTTGACTTCGTTAGTGAGGGGTTGAGTGAGTTGAAGTAACTTACCTGTGTATTAGACAGTGTGTGTTTTATCTGTTGATTCTGTCATTTCGCCTTCCCTACAGATGATCAGAAATCAAAACTGGCCCAAACCTACCTTATCCCCGTTATGAATACTTACCAGAGGGGTAAGTAAAGCATTGATATTTTAATCAGACAGAATACCCTTCTTTGGAGAGCTTGGTTATTTAACAGAAATTTGGGAAAACTTGAATATAAATGCCACTAAAGAGGCTAGAGATTTACAAAGCACGGAGTACTCTAAAGCCTCAAAAATTATATTAAGGCTCCAAAGTACAAAAAATATCGGTGGAATTCATCATATGCTGCCCCTCGAACAGAGACCCCTGAAGAGAAACAGTCTAACTGGGTTCGTCTGAAGGGACATTACCCATCAACGGGGAATTATCTATCCAAGTACCGCGAACTTTGGTAGTGATCTTACCAAGAGGTGGTATAGTGATATGTTTTGTTCTTGGGGTGCCTCCGGTATCGCTTCACATATAAAGGCCATCTGCCGTCGCATCCCCATCATTGTAAAAGCTAGGATATCTCCGTAAGACATTCACTAATTAACAAACCAGACCAAAGCTTGCGCGAAATCCAGTTGTACATATTTTTACTTTCTCAATCGTCAGAGGAATGTTGATAAAGTGGCAATAATACAATGACTGCAGTGATTAAAATACAACGGCTGCATTAAATTATTTCAGACGGCATGCTGCAAGATTAACACAACACAGACTAGTCCAAACTACCGTCATAATATACACGTATGACGATAATTTGTATGCAACGTTTTGGACCGGATCACATTGCCACAAAACACCGAATGTTCGAGGCTAGTGATGGCATCGACATATATGAAGCGAAACCCCTGGGAAGGTTACCTTTTTTGTTACACTTCTTGTTCATCAAGCATGCTTCTTGTAGGATACGAGACCATTCGAATGTGACACGTTTGAGTCAACTGACAGAGAAACTAACTGGTGTACCGAGCCTGAAAATCACCCTTATCGATCACACAGCAAGTTTATGCTCCCACACATCGGGTTGATCTCAAAACACCATCCGTACCTAAAAATCTTGCTGTTGTTTTGTACTGACTTGTCACTATCACCCAATCCTATACGCCCAAAAAAGACATGCAATTAGTTTGCTTGATGTGCTACATAAGGACTAATTGTGGGAAGTTCTTCATCTGTGTCTTGATACCGTGTTGTGGCTTTGGATTAGGTCAAGCCGCACAACTTCCACTCCATCTAAAGTCAGTCAATTGCTACCTTACTGGCGAGCCACCTGACGGCGCCAATCGATACCGGCATTTCTATGTGAACCGGTCTTCTGAGAAAGTCATAAGGTTGAAAAAACTTCAAAGATCACGCAAAAAATACCCTGTCATGGGGAATGGCTTTTGTTGAGGTCAGTGCGTTGGTTTTCGATGCACAAAGATAAGACCGGAATCGAGAAAGTTTTTGCCCACTGTTAGCGCATGTTGTTCAACCTACCAAAAAAGGTTCAAGCAAGTCTCCAAAAGTGCAGACTCATTCTTCTAACTGTTATTGATGTGGGGTAGTTTTTGGTATGCCCAAATCCATGGTCAACTGCTGCATGCTGAATTTGACGGGAAAATTGCATAAGTGCTAGTAATGTGCTAAAGGAAGGAGTACCTTCAAATTGATTTTACTTTGCTTCACTCTTCCACAGTGTTTCAAGCATCAATAGTAAGAATTTTGGGGACGATTTCCTTCATTTCCCGGGCACGAAATGGTAAGGAAACCTTGCAGAAAAAATATATATTTCTCCTCAGTAAACCTAAGTTGCTTTGATTGCTTGAAATCCTGTAGAAAACGGACTTATTCGTGACGAAGGAAGACGTGCATATCTAAAATATATTGAGTAAAAGAAATGGAAGTAATGGGTTTAAAATGCTGTTCTTTAGGGGAACGTTAGTTTCTAGTACAACATTTACTTTTTCAAAGCGGGAAAATGTATGTTGACCCCTCCAAATGTTTTAAATTCCTCCTCAGATCTGTGTCCAACTATCTCCAAAGGTTGACCTTGTCGTTTAATCATTGCCTTGCTTTTCATAGTTACAATTTGAGGAAACCGTGACGTCACTAATGGATAATGTGTAAAGCGTAATTCCTTACTTAGTCTGAATGTAGGAATCTCGAAGGGAAACGATTCCATTTCTGATGCGCTTATTCACGCTTATTAGAATGAGGGCTATTAGTCAATCTGGCAGATGAAAAATGCCACTTCTTTTCAAGCAAACGGACAGAAGAGTATCCCATGTCGAAGGATAAAAATTTCATGAAGGAAATGTACCAAGCGATCTCACTAAAATCACCTTATATAAATATTTTTGAGTGGTAGCTCAGTCAGGCAGGTGGAAAAAATTTAACCGATGCGGTAGGTAGGTGTCGTCAAATCATCCCCACACTCTGCTTTGTGAGGTGGTCGAGACAGCAGGAGATGATCAATCGGTAACATCTTCGAGCGTTGTCAGTCCTATTCGCTTCCCTAAATAATTTGTTATTCTACTCATTCTGAATTAGCAACTTGGAGCACTCATATGCAACTCTACGCATATAATACACGTAAAAATAGGGTCGTTTAGAAATGACCCTGTTTTATCGATATTGAAAAGTTTACTAAATACACAATATACCTACACACGTAAATACTTGGTCCGCTTGAGAATGACGTAGGAATAAATCATACAGATGTTTTAACTTCTGTGAAATACTTGGAAATAATAATCGCGCTTCCGTAGCGCTACCTGACCTGGCATTTAGATATGTCCCTAACTAAAGGTTTGCTTTACCATACTCTTGAATCAAGGAGTTACCAAAACAGTTCAGAAAAACTCTAACTCTTTTTGTTTCTCTGTTTTAGTGAATACAGAACAAGTTACGGACACAGAATCCATGGTGAAAATCATAATGAAGAAATGTCTTTCAAGTAAGAATTACCAGAGGATAGATTCTTTTTAAATCTCTGATGGAGTAATTTACTTACTATTTAACGGTCGGACAAAATACACTGACCTTTCGAACTGCTGTTCCCTTTGTCGTTTATCATTTTGTACCGCTTGGCACAGAGCTGCATTTTCGAAACAACGGAGCAATGAGCCAAATTTGCAAATATAGCCCTTTGTCCGGAGGCCGGTTTCTGCTGGTTCCCTCTTTGTATAAGAATGTTCAGAGCAAAACACATGTATGCTCAATTTTATGCAGGTAATATTAAGCGGCCTATTATTTTGCGTGGTATAAATCGGGATCTGAGAATGACTTATATGTTAGGTGGATACAAATCCATTACAGTTGTGAATATTGGCGATGGTCAGCCGAGTTCCGTAGCCATATTATGTAGTTGAAGTTGTTGACTTGTGCATGACTCACGGTTGGGATTAGCCACGGTAACTCCTAATTCAGTAAATGTTTTTCCGACGTTGTCGATGGTAATGTGCAATCATGGCGCAGAATCTGACTAATCATATATTATAGTTGTTTTAAGAATAAGAAATTAGTAAATTTTGTGCCAGCTCCACTGTTGTCTGGCAATATAGTTGAATATTTAACAAGACCACTGCCAGTTTACACGGCTTCAATGGTCCATATGTTATTTGTATTGTGTTTCGCAGACTTAAAATCATTCTGGTTCTAGTAAAAACACCACCGATGAGTTTTCATATTTTAGTGGACAATTACTGTTTTTCTTCCCTACTGAAATTTCCAGTGATTAACGAAACTGTCAAAAAAGTTGAAGAGCTTGTTCAGCGTTTTGCTGCTCACTATCCCGGTAAGATATTGTTGAGCTATCAAGAAAATGCAGCGTTGTTTGTCTTGTCGATAAAGCAATGTTGCCTAAATAAAATTATCCGGTAAGTTTTCACAAAGTATCTTGTGGTAGCTGAACGTGCCTTCTTTCTAGAGTTTTTCTCCAGTTTTTCTCCAATCAAATTGCCCAGCTCAGCGAACAAGCCAACGACCACCATCTACGATACCTGAGCTACCAACATTTTCCTCTATAGAAGACTGATTATTCTTAAGGAAACCAGGTCTTTCAGTATATTTGGCTAGCAGTTTGATGCAAAACAGTAATTTAAACCATATCGTCATTAAAATCTGACGGTTCAACTGTTCAAACACATGTATTTGCCGTTGTACTTGGTGAAACTAACTCTTTTTTATTTCAATGGTGAATTACACGTAATACGTATCCTGAATTACTAAATCCAACTGAGTGCAGGAGTTAGAAAAATAGTCCTTGGCTTTCTTCAAAGATGTGATAAACATTTCAACTTGACCATGTCAAAGCTAATGTCCAACTTATGTTTAACTTGAACCCAAATCTGACAATCAATTGGCTTCTAACGGAAGGCCCATCTGGAACCCAGCTATAATCATTTATCATGTTCATAAGCAGTAAATGAATCATCTTTGCATCATGTGTTCGAATAATAATCTCATACTTTTGCGCATTTCCTCGCTCTTACCTCAAAACTAAAATATTCTAAGAAGCTTGGGCTTCCTGGAATCTAAAATTGATATATTCGCCTTGGCCTTCAAGTGGCAATGCATTATTTGCAGAATTTAAAAATAAGCCATTGAAAATGTATTTTGTTTTAAACACCGGAAACAACATAACACAAGGAAAATCTTAGGTCACTATGCAACGCGAAGGTCAAAAAGCAACTTTTCTAACGTCTCCTGTGTGCGCAACTATCCGTATCGGATCCATCTTGTCGGGTGAATATCTGCAGTAAAAAGTCTTTGATGCACGGGATTGTCAAACAAGTGAAAGAATATTCCACCTTTCGAAATTTTACCACGAATAAACTTTTCTTAGGGCGAATTTAAACAGCTAACATTGAAGTTTCAGCAAAGCAAAATATGGTAAACAATTTATTATTTATTATTATTATTTATTATTATTGTTTATTGCTTATCTTTGGTGTTGTATCCTCTATTTTCCGTCTGTGAACACATTAGGTTTACAAGAGCTCAGCAAACATATCCACCAATTGGAAGATCGACTGCGAGCCAGTAAGTTCATTTTGGGACAACTAATGGAAATACTGATGACAGTAGAACAATTCAGGATTGACTTAATCGTAGGATTTATTTCCTTTTTTGTAATCATTTACGCTGTGTAGTTGCCATAACGTATTCAAGCGCACCCAGCTTGGCGTGTTACGAGTAGATCGTGCAATAGCATTACTGACTCCTCTTTTATCAGTCTTCTTTGGTTATTGTTAGTAACCTTTGAAAACAGGAATGAATATTCGTATTGTGAGGCAGTTGATTAACTTCCTGCAGCCTGTATTTTTGCCTCAGTGGATCACCCACCACCGAATCTAAAGTTTATTCTATTGGTACTGTTGGACTCAGCAGGAGAAGGTCGTTTGTTCCATCTACAAATTAAAGCTGGTTGTGTCCTGGTTAGTAGAATCTCACGTCGCGTCGCTGGTATATCACTGATATATATCAAATCAAGTTTTGCCCAAAATATGATACGATTTCAAGCCTTTGAAGTAGGGATTACCTGCATAGAATTAAGTGGTCGAAATTTGGTAAATAACCGACTGCACTCAGTCAGAAGCTATTGGCAGCCTTCCCTTTTTTGCGCCCTCCTAAAGTGGCTAAATATCGTTTGCAAAAGAAATGGCACCTAACATGGCGGTTGTTTACCATCTGGCAACAGAATGGTTGCCATAATAGGCGACATAAATGGTGCAACCCATTCTGACCGTAATCCGTTATCTGGAGTGTGCAAAGCTACTTGCCAGTCGGATTACAACGCCAAGTTTCTGCGCTTCTCAAGCGGAAGGTCGTAACAGTCTTCGTGTGACACATTTTGCTTGAATACGCCATACAATTGCATATAGAGTTCCACAAAGTACGTACAACATAGATGCAGTCCTTTTTTTAACGTGTGACGATTAACTTGGCCTTACTTCGAGAAATAAATAAGCCTGTCGTTAACCCTAATTATGTTACTGAAGCCTGTTTCTGTTGACCGCTTCTTCCAGGCTCTTCAGCTGTCGCACTTGAACATGAGCCTGGTGGGAGTTTGGTTGAGCAAGGTAAATTTATGACTATCGTTTATAATCTCACTTGGTGTACAGGGGTTCAGCAGGTAGATTCGTATAACAGTGAGATTCAATTTTTCCATAATATTGTTCGTTACGACTCACCTTCTTGGTGCTCAGTTTGGGCAACAATTTGCCGTGAAAATTAGACAAATTTGATAAGGCTTGAAATATTCTCTTTTCAATAAGGTCAAAGCTACAACATAATTTTATCTTTTCTTTTTAACATGACCTTGCACTCCAGACCCATAAAACGCGTGTTCCCGGGACCCCACAAAATACGCCGCATTCCACATGGTGTTTTTCAGTTATCGTGCTGTCAGGTTTTGTCGTGAATCATCTTTTTATAAGGTCAGCTACAGGACTCAGTCATGGATATAATCTTACTCGTCGTCTACAAGCCCGCAGGATGAGTGGTTTTCGCTAACCCAGGGTTTCGCTTCTGGTGGGGTATTTGCATTTCATTCTGCCTTCAATCGATTGTTTTTCTAGTAGGTGATAAGCCACTAAAAATCCCAACAAAACATGTTTCTGACTCTCAGGAATTCACCTTATGTTTGATAAGGGTGGTAAAACCTATCAGTTGAGAGGAAAAGTTACCGATATACAGGTATAAAACCACAGGTTTGCACTGCAGCAACACTTCATCTGTTCTGCGCACTAGATCACTCACATGTTTAAGGTAGAAGCCCGGTAGAAGCGGTAAACTGTCGACAAACGTTCATCTTAATGAAAAATAGCGCCTTTGTCAATATCAGGATGATCCAACTTATGTTTCAAAAATTAAATTAAATCAAATTAAATATTAACGTTTCTGATCCCAGCATGTCTCGCGATAATGTGGGTTGCTTGATAATTACTCTCATCAGGAAGACCTCCAGCTTCACCCCGTTAAATGCACCACCAGCCTACTAAAATCGTTCGGAACAGTTCCAATAAAGAGAACAAAAACAAAAGTACAGCTTCTGTTGGTTCACAGGCAGACACACTTTGCATTTAACACTTTGGCAATCAGGGTACATTCTGTGACTCCCGAACCGGACCACAACCAGTCTATCACGTAATTGTTTCTAGAAGCGTCAGTTGGGTTTTTTTTACCGCAGCCTTCTCTGACAACGATCTAAACTTCGTCACTTACTTGCACGATTACTACACGGGAATAATGTCGAATACCCCAAGTAAAAGTTTCTATTACTTCCTGCGTGTTATCGATTTCGCAAAATCTTCAACTGACTGCAAATACGCTAGTGAATTTTTTAGTGGATGCCCCTGCCTTAGACCTCCTGATCACTTCACGACCTTCTAAATGTTTTCACTATCCTTCAAGTCTTGTGTCCTTTACAAACTCATTCATGTGTTCTGTTTAGTCATGTGTGTGCTCCTGTTTGCTACATCTTATGTGATGCGCAGCACATTGCTGCCACAGACCAGTCTACTTCGAAATATAATTTTTGTCAGACGTGTCCTTACCCCGAAAGAATTCTTTATTCAACCCTCTCTCAATGATTTAATGAATTCCACACCCGTTTTACTATTGCTCAGGCTTCTCCCAGCTTCAATAACGCCTGTATTAAATGTCAAATTCCTTAAATGTTTATCTAACTGCGAGCACCGTTTTGTCATTTAGTTTTTCAAACATTTAGTGGACCAGTGTACCAGCTCGGTCATCCAATTTTACTGAGTGCCATGAATCCCCTGAATGTTGATCTATCAGAATATATTCCGGTGTCTAACATCCACTCTAAGCTTAAACCAAGTTTTGTTCCGACAAATTATTGCAGCAACACCATTTTTCCATTTTTTCTCCCATACTTATTGTGTACAACTGGATTCTCGTTTTCTGTCCACATTTCCTCTTCTGGTTTTTTATCTGAATGTGAACCACCTTTCGATCCTGGCATCACACCCAGTTTAATACAGCCACGTAGGTTTTGTCTTCCTTTGTTCACTGGGTACCGGTGTATGGAATCCGGATAAACCCCACGGCTGGAGGTTTGTACTATTTGATCGTTTTATTTTCTGTTGATAAATCTCTCTCAGAACAATTCGATTAGGGGGTTATGTGTGCAGCTCAACTGGCCCACTTGATTACTGATTTTGATCACTCTGTAATCACTCTCCACATTTAACACGAACTAGTTGAATTGTGGCATGGCGAAAAAATTTATCCTCGCTTTCATCATCCTTAATTTATAATCTGCTGTGGAATCTAACATGGAGATGAAACAACTGCTAAATAAAGTTATATATGACCTAATGCAACGTTGTGTACTTTGGTTTATCAACTTCGCATTAATAAACAAGGATTACAAGGATTTTTAAAGTACATTCTGGCGTGGTCCACGTAGTATTTAAAGGATTCCGTTCTTGTATCTGTTGTTGTTAAAAAAAAGCTCGTACGTAACTGTCATGAATGTCGCAAATTTGCTGTTATTAATCTTTCGTTCCAGTCAGTTCCGAATTGGGTGCTCCGTCCTTCAACCAAACAAACGGGGCAAAGTATGTAACGTCAACCGTTTTATTAAAAGCGTTTGCATGATGTTTCTTGTGTGTACTATATTCCTGATAGGAAAATAAATGCGATGTTTTTAGAATTTCTGCTGTATTCTCTTACTGTTACCGGTGAGAAATTTAGGTGCGACTTGTTTAACGAAACACACGGGTGATCTATGGTAGGCCACCGTGAATAAAAGTTTGGTGGAAGTGACGAAAAATGTAAAAAGTCACAAGAAGAAATATGCCAAGTATCGAAAAAGAGTGGGCAACCAAATTCATGTACATGTTTATAGAGGTATAAGGAAAACAATACGCAAATGTGCTCTCCATGTGGCCTCATGTGCAAGCAGTTTACGCCAGGTTTTGGACTAAGACAATAACACACCAACAATGACACAACCTTACAGTTGGACATATTCTCTTGGAGGGGTTGGATTCGCAATAAACTTACGAACTTTGTCCACACGTACAGAAGAGCAGAGAGCCTCCACAACACCTTTATACCAGTGGCTGTTACTTGACAACATAAAGATTTGCTGTAAAACTGAGCAGTGAGGTCAATAATCGGTCCCGATGAGCAAGGATTTGGCACGTTTATCATAAATATGAAACTGTTAGAGATATAAACTAGTTCCCGCTAGAAAGCTGTAAACAGTTTTTTTAAATAAAAATTGCTTTGGATCGGCCCGTAAGGTCTTAGAAGCGTTTGCCACACGTATACCTTATTGACAGAATAATAATGGCAATAGTTCTAGGAGGAAAAGGTAAGCCACTGGGTGCATGATTAACACGGAGTCCTGAACTGTCAAGAAAAGTCGCTGATGCCAAGAGCTAACGGACAACGCATGTCACCATGTGAGCATCAACAAATGCCTGTTTTGCAGACAACTGAGTGGAAACTGTGTCCGTCCAGCGGCACAAATAAATACAAAACGCGACCGGCCTGCGTTTTTCCGTAGCCTTGAAAGATTTAACAAAACTCGCTGAAAAGATGTTTCAGGCATGAGAATGAAAGTGATCCACAGGTTCATTCAGACTATGGATAAAATTATCAAAACGCAGTTTCAAGTTTCTCTGTGCAACATGTTCCCGCGAGTATTTGAGCTCCCCTTGCCCCTCAGTTACCTTTTGTACGATTGGTGATAGAAAATAAAGTAGAGAAAATTTGGTGTGACGGATATTAGAGGTCCAATGGAGAACACTTTTCTCATTCCATTTATCAGGTATCGACTAAATGTTAGCAGAATTAGGCTTTCAGGAATGGGATTACACGGTCTCAGTCGATTATATTTACAACAATGTAGCAGGACAACATATGCATCTCAAGAATCCCACACCACTAAATATTTACATGAATTACTCATTTGACATCCGCTGTGGACGTTGTAGCGCAGCTTTTGTAAGAAGGGCCAGAATTTCAAAGAGATCGCGCATTCGTGAACATAATAGAAGCAATAGACAGATCCTGATAAGTTGCAAAATCACTTAATAATGCTCTTGATGCCAAGTAGCATGAACATTGCGAGCTGTTTGATCTAGGCAGACCCATTGTACTGGGATTACTAACACAAATACAGAGGGGTTATTTTGGATTCATAGCCACTCACACTGAGACACAAAACCTGCCATCCGTCTGGAAACGGAATGCCATACAATAAGCATACAGCTGATTTTGTAGGAGCAAGCAAGTTTGAAAAATAAAAGGAATATTGCGGTATTTAAAGCTTTTTTGTCCTGAATGAAGCTGTCCTATTGATGATGGTTATCCTCGTATCTAGGACAAGGACGAACACTCCGGCATCGTCTGTTTACACTGATCGCTTACTGAGTGTCCGATCGGTCTAGTGATATTTCTGGGGCAATTTCGGTGGAGTTCACGGTTTCTAGTAGGCTCCAGACATTCTGTGGCTATTTCCAGAATCTAGACCTCCCGAGGTATCTAATTTGAGCTTACTAACAACAATGGGCAGATGACAAGGATAGCAAGGACTTCAGGCCTGAACTTTCTCGAACATGCTAGGACGAACCCCACCAATATGAAAGTCCCTGAAAATGAAACACGACCCCACTTTCACCAGAAGTAACACACACTTGATGCTGACTTTTTCAACAATTACTTTTAGTTATTCAGTGTCTGTTTAGGATTATCGATGGCGTTTACAGTATCAAGGCAAGATACTTCCTCTTTTGACGTTGCTTTATTTATTCAGCTGTTTGCTGAAACAGCGCTGGGATCACATTTTATCAGACATTCGAAAACGGACCAGATCGTTACAAAGGGTTGTTTGTGTTTTGAATCAGATCTCCCGCTCGATTGTTGGGCTCAGGTTCCGACTTACGTGATTACTCCTAAACGATATGCCCCACGAGTTTATTTTTTATTGATCAAGTCACAGGTAAGTTAGTGTTGATCAACATTTGTGCCAGTGGTCAGGCGAGGAGTTCAGTAGATCACCTACATATTGCAAACGACACAGCAAGATGCCCGTGCATCACACCGGTCACGATCATTTGGTCCAGTCGGCATTTTTACCTCAGGTCTCCAGTTATTCATAAGCTCTGCGTTGTGTAGAAGCTGTAGTGTTGGATTAATGAGTACCAGCACGCAAGAGAGTCGGAAGGTGACACTAACGTTGAAAAACATAATGTATCTGCTGAAAAAGCTTAAAGTTGAATTGATCAGAGCTCACTATGCTCCACACAACGAACAAAATCCTACGTATGCTGGCATATGTGCGCTAGTATGCAAACAACTTCCTACTATTAAGAGGACACCCGTGATATGACTGCATTCGCTTGCTGTTTTCAAGATTGCGGCAGGACTATACTGCGAAAGAACTATACTGGAAACTCTAGTAGTTGCTTCATTCTTTGATCCAATAGTGTGACAAGTGCTACGGTGTAATAATCCAGGACGATCCAAAGCACATCAGCTGACGAAAAGCTCAGCCTAGAAACAGTGGTATTACTTTTATTATTATTGCAGTCAGCCGTAAATATGCTTGTTAGAAAGCCCGTAAGATGTTCCTATTGGGTAGTTAGTTTGAGAAGAGAAACTAACTTCCTTACATCTCATTTGAGGTTGCTTGTTCACTCTCTAAAAAGTGGAAAATTCCTTGCTGCACGAACGGTTTCTTCAATAAACCTACTTCTTTCTGGGTCCAAATGTTGAGAAAGTACTGATTTGACGTCTTGTGACAGACAAGCTGGAATAGCCCACCCAAAATTGCAGCTGTCGATGCCTCGTGGTTGGAAGTGACACTTTACTAGAAAAACGGCTTCACTAGTCAAAAAACACCCACAAAGGATAGGTGAACACTGGGACTCAAACTCGAGTACTGTCAAAATACCGGTACTATGACATCCCTCGTGTTTACCAACTGTAATCCTGTCTTTCTGTTTCGAGAAAATATGGCACACAGTTGTTATGAGGACTTAGGCGTGCTCAAAATTAATGGGTCTTGTAGAGCACTTTATCTAAATGTTCAAATGCAGGCGCATTTTTGAGGAAATTCGTATCATATAGAGTAAAACCTTGGACAGATGGACTCGTCCAACTTTTGAATCCACATGCGGGCTCACTGGTCACTGCAACGGATGCATCAGTGAGTTGCCTAGTGTCAGTTTGTCAACATGAAGATCTCGATGCTCCACCTTCTCTTTAAGGTAACTTTACTGGCAAACATCAGTTTTGGCCATTTGGTTCACAGCATGGATATGCAACCCCACCCAGGGGTACACCGATAGGTATCTTCCAGAATATCATTACGGTAATTTATTTGTGGAAATCTGGGGTAATAATCGATCACGCCACTACCTGTGTGTGAAAAGACTAATGCCGATGTCATTAGCGTGCTCTCATGCTTACGCATGCTGAGGGTTCTCAAAAGTCCTCACTGTTTTGTCATTGGTCTCATCCCCTCAGGTTCACATATACATCACTGGCCGACATGTTGCACAATAGGCTGCGAGCAAGGGAGTTTTGGTTTCCTAGCTGTCTTCAGGCCGCCAGTCGATGAAGTGCTGTTAACCAGCGGAGCAGTTTCGAACGATAGCTAGTTATTAGGTGCTAACAGCCTGCATAAGTCTAAATCCATGCCAAACACCCCAGCCAGAATGGTGCTCTCTTCGCTGAAAACATCTAACCAGTATTCTGTAATTGTGGCAACATGATACCAACTGGTACTGTTTAATGCAATACTTGGGCGACTTATTTCTAATTTTTGGCCTCCGGAAACGATTTGTCAGAAAGACAGGAGAAAATAAGCACCAAAAAGCGCACCGAAGTAAAAAAAGCACTGGTATCAGCGACACGTTGTGGTGGCGCAACAGAAATAAACGCGAAACATGCGCAGAAGTAATCTCGTCATAGACGAGTGCGGATGGAAATCATCCAGACGAACGCCTGAGTTGGACTGTTCTGTTGAATGTCGCGTGGCGACATTCAGTTTTCATTTGTACTCGTGGGCAAGATGACGGTAAACAAATTTCACAAACAAATGAAGTGGAATGCCCTGATTTGTTGCATACAAACAATGGTGTTCATGTAGACATAGAAAAAATTGAAACGCAAGTACTGTCAGCAGAAGCGCTCCGATAAGAATTAATAGAATAAAGCAAAATCCTCCAAGGCGACTGATTATCCCATCTTTGCCACAGGTAGCTCCGATTACCGAAACTGCAATAGTGTTCACACTGCCGCATGTGATTACGTCTTTCGTAAACTGACTGGTGGTGACATTCAGCAGTGCAGTTAGGTTACGCAGTGCGATCCTCACGTTTTCTCTGTAAGTTGGACGGATTGGTGCTTCAAGCGCGGCAGGATCTTTCAAAATCTGTGGAGAATAGGACAGATGAGAAGAACAAGGATGAATGCGTTTTTGACTTGATTACATTTTTTCTTTGTAACACGTTCTGCATCTACCAAGATCCAAGCCAACAGTGGCAAATTCAAGTGGATTATTGGCCCAGTATACGCAAGAACATTCCAAGAAGTATTAGCTACTTACAGCCGCCGACTGACTATTTGTATGTATTGCAAACTGGGTTGACGAAAATGGTCCAGAAGTATAGTTGGGTAGTTTTTCCTCTCACCAAAACAGTGGACAACTGCTTTAGATTTTGTGGGGCTCATGTGCTTAGATTTTCACTCAAGCTGGCTAGTTTTCACCCTCAATCCCAGTCGGCTCGCCATAGGTCAGTGAATATTCTAGAATTTTCCGTCTCGTTTAACCGTAGCTTCTTGTGATATTGCCAACGATGATACAGTGACATTTGATTCGGCTGCAGTGTTTGGATTCAGCCTCACTAGAGACCGTCATTCTCAACTGCCTCCGTATGTTGGTTAAGCATCCCGGTATCGGATCTGTAGCCGTATTGTTTTGATACAATGGTTATGGTGGACCCAAAATCTACTTCAGATGTGAAGCATGAGTTACTTTCTGGTGCTACTTTTCCAAGGAGCTGTTTGGTTGGAAGAAGTTGATCAGCTCTGCGTCGGAATATTTTTTTATTGGCGACTTGTGCGAGTTTTGCGTAAAATGCCAGTGACTGCATCAGGGTGCTTGGTACGTGAACAACGTCGTTCCTCAAAGAAGACAATTCGTTCACAAGGAGACTGAAACTTGCCGATGTGTGGCGGTGTGTGAACCTCTATAACCTACCGAGCTATATTGCCGAGTGCACATGTGACACTCAGCGAGCCTATCATTTCAGTTTTGCAAGGAGTGGTGGTGCGATGCATTGCGGCTAGGCTTTTGAGCCAAGACTCAGGACCATAAGCGTCCTTCTGTCTAGGTCTGAAGGCTCCGGCAGCACAGCCAAAATCTGCACACTTATCCAATAAAGTGACGTGGTTGTGATGAAGTGAAGTACCAGTGTGTTGTTCTCGAGGATGATGTTCAAATGACAAATATATAACAGAACACTGAAATCAACACTAACCTGTCCATTTAAATTGGCTTCAGTTAAAAAAGGTACACTTTAGATTCAAACATTCTTGACATTTTGGTTAGGTAATTTGGTTAGTTTCAGTCCATTCTTAATCCTTTCCATGCTAGAAATCCATCAGGTAATCTCTGGGTTCTTATGTGTATTCTTTGTAATCAAGTTTTCTTATTACTAAGTGGCTCTTTCTAATACAGTGAGTGCCGCTGGTCAACAGCAATCGAATTTTCGCATGAGCTTCAATGTTTTTTAGTTTGCAACATAGTGAGACAATACTGCCGATCTAGTGCATCTGAATAATAATAACTAATGGGTCGCGAGCCTTGTGGGAGCACACCTAAACCATCCTATCGAGATTTCACCCTGTCAGTGAATGCCGACAAGCTGTGAAACAGAAGTAGTGTACATGTGTTTCATCCTTGTTAGGAAGCAGAATCACCAACAGTGCGTATCTCACGAAGCTCAGAGTTTCGAACTCGTAGCCTTCCGGCCATTGGTCAACACAACGCTTTGACCATGAATGGCTGGTCAACGTTATGATTGGCTCTCATATTAACAGGACATGACACCACTCATCCTTTAAACACGGAATCCACATCACGTGGTCACGAATTGGCTACTTCTCGAGTGACGACTTCTCAGAAGGTGGGCTGGTGAACAAATGCCTAGCGTCAATTATCAGCTGACTGGCTGGAATTTGTCTTGTTTGGTATCAATACTATATGAGTGGTGAGTCGACTACTTCCCTTCACGTGTTTTATTTGAACATTACGTTAGCGTTTAATCCAGAGAAAATATCCAATTTTCATCCGTCAGCTGATTCAACATTAGTACCCAAATCGACGACATTAGCACGTGACCATTCAGAGTCGCATATGTTGCGATCATTGGCGGACGTTCTCGTCAAATCTCGGGACCTCATGTAACAGGGTTGTATACTATAGAGATACTAGAAAGATCCGAAACGTAAGGCTCTTTATTAACTCTTTTGCAGGCAACAACAAGTGATGAGTGATGAAAAAGGTTGTGGAAGAAAATTAACCTCTCACGCTCAGGCTGACTTGGAAAAGCAATCAGAACACCATAGTTCCACCGAATAGAGTCACTTGGTTAAAGACGGTCCTGTACTCTGTCAAAAGTACTTGTCAAAAAAAGGGGAACACATAAGTCGTGTTTTGCTCTTATTAGAGCTCATCTAAGTGTATACCTTTGGCTATGTTTAAGTATGAAATACGGGTATTTGGTTTGGGGGCAGGCGTGCTACCACTACCCCATCGGCACACGCTTGTTGCACTCGAAGTATTCACGGGAATAACTGCTCCATGACAGGTGGAGAACTGTTCACAAGAGGTTGATGTGAGTGTGGATTTTATATGTCCCGCGAATACCAACAACTAACCTCAAATCTTCGATTACGAAATTGAACAAGGGTAGGGATTGTGTGTTCACCCGCTCACCTTCGCAGTGACTTATTTCAGTGTGACAAGGACTACCTGCTATAACAGTGGAGGATTGATTTTTTCTTATATGCACATACATTCAACACAATGGTAAAGTTCAAATTGTTTGATTTCAATAAATGGATAAGGGTCTGTGCCAAGTGTTCATTTCTTTAAAGATTGAGCAGATGATTGCCTAATCTTTTCAACAGCAATAGCTTCGCAGTTTTTAACAGATGCGGCAGACGGCAGACTACGAAACTACGTTTTTCCCATGGTCGATGGATGGGTAGGTAGAACTTGAATTAGCGCTTTTCTCATTATCAATAATTTAGTTCCGTGGGTGGATACGTGTGCTAACGTATGCGAAAAGTTAGCTCAAAAGTTCACGCGGACAAGGCCTCAGCAACAGTGAATCTGTGTGACAAAAACACAAGCTGACGATAGTTAATGAAATACGTAATCCTGTGCAGACCTGGTTTAAAACTACCCAGATAAAAATGACACGTAATGACCTCATTAGTTTATGTCGGTTTAAGGTATGCATGGTTTTTAGCCAAAATGGCCGCTGAAGGATAAGATCTGTCGCAAGTTCGATGATAATGTAGGTACTTTCACATCACGCAGTTCGCCAAAAGTGCACATGGAGCTTTTATCACTGATATACTCATAAAGATGAGTAGAGCGTTCCTACAAGCATTAAAAATTCATCCTTTTGCTATTTCTCTTCTACTCGCTGAAGCTCTGTTGCAAAGTAGTAAGACCGAATAATGACGTTTTGGTTTACGTGACGTGTGTTCGTCCGCGGTAGTAGCTTAGGATAGTGAAGGTTTTATTTTCATTCCGAATACTTACATATTGTCACTTATAATATAGTGGGACAGAGAACCAATAAGGCCTAAAGCTGGATGGATTCGACTACATGACACATTACGTTTGCAGATTATCCGAGCTACGAAATAAGCTCGATATTACTCACACCCCGGCTAAACCTGCTAATAAAGTTAGCCAATGAGAATTGGGTAATCGGATCACTTAACCTAAGTCTCTGATAGATGGGTTGCTGCCGTGGTTAATTTTATTGGCTGCAAAGCCGTAGACTTAGCATCCACAACGACGCCGCGACTAGAGCATTCACCTAGTCATACCAATGTTTTTCGACGTCGATTATTCGTCACGTCAATAGTTTGTCAACAGTAGCACATCACTTTTTGTTACCTATCAGTCTCTTATCTGTTTGAACAAATAATTCGATAGTTTTTAAGTACACCTTCGTCGCGGAGGGACTGAAGCTGACCAAGGGGACGGCTTTGGCGCCTCCATGGCTCTATAGGTTATAGAGGACGAGGGTGGGTCGGTATTTGTACGACACTAACAGAATCTCTATCACCAGCTTGGTCAATGGATAAAAGTATGGCATACACGGTTTTATGGCCCTTCAGGTCGGGGATTGGAACAAACGTTGCAATTTTCCCTTGAAATTTAGACTACTGGAACCCAAGCGAGCCACTGCTGCCTTGCAGTCAGGTCAAAAGCTTTAGTTGAGACTCCAGTCTTCCGCCCTGGCGGTATCCCAGCTAGAATACAACCAGAAATCATCCCATGCCACATCAATCTTTGTGTGGTGCCTTAATCGGGTATCTTACTTGTTGCATACCTCAAGGCGGATGAGCAGAAACATATTACTGCTGACGCTTTCATCCTTCCTCTTTTTTTTACAGACGTTTCTCTCTCCCCCACCCATCAGTAATATTGGTCTTGGTGATTTATTGTCACCAGGACTGACTATTACCTTCGTCTTACGGCGGTCTTACCTGCGTAATCTACGCATCAACCGACCCCGACAACCTCAGGTATCTTAAAATCAGTCTTCAGGCTTCAAAATCCATTTTATCTGGCTGATTTTAGTTTTTGCCACCTGAAGCAAGTGGAAAACTACTATTGTTTGTATACTGGACTCGCTTGAAATCGATGCATGTTGCTTATTGAAAACAATCATTTGACCCCCGAGGACAATAGTTGAGCTACTAATCCATCACTCCCCTTTCGATTCCGTCTGGAGAACTCTTGCGATTCAGAAGCCACTGTGACAGTTTGTCCAGGTGTCGGTATCGTTCTAAATTACCGTGCGGGAGGATTCATCATGTTCCTACGCTGGCAGTTAAAGTGTTAAAACGCACCGCTTTGCTGATGTAGCATCTCTAGAGATGGGACAAAGAGGTGAATAAAGACGTCTCTGATATAATTACTGTCCAAAAAAGGTGGCCTGTGCAGAAGGGTCACCAATGTGTTCTTCCAGGTAACCAGCATAATCATACACAATGTGCACATAAACGACAGTGTTTCCAAAGACACCGAACCAAATAGAAACAAAACAATAAAAGTCAGTGCAAGTCAACTCCTCAAAGCGTAACCAAATTAATCCCATTCATCCCAGTGCCACTATAAGGGACGGACCGAGATTCAAGATTTGTGAGGGGTGATTTTTGCCAACAAAATGAGTGTATCGCTTTCTCACCTAAACTAAAAATAACCTTAGAAGAATGACCCACCGATACTAAACAATCATAACAATCGGACAAACCCCGAAAAGCATTGCGATGTCAGAAAAATCTTATCTAATTTTTACACTGCGGAAGAACAAAAATACAACCCAACCAGACTAGTTGGCTCCGTTAGTCGACTTTGCTCAGGCAAGACATGACATAGAAAGGAAAGTGGGAATTGACTGGAAGAAACACTTTAAAGGAACACATTTTTGTCCATTTTAAATATATTGGTTTTAATCGAACAGTCTTAGTTGGGCTGAGCTCCAAGACTGCAACAAAAACGGTTAGTCGCTGAATAAAAAATCAGTATCTTACAAAATCTTGTAAATTTGGCTTGTTAGTAGTCTTAAAGACTAGTGATTTTTAAGCAAGTGGGCTATATTTCCATCGGGGTCTCAAAAAACTGCTCAAAACGACGAAAAACATAAATTGAACTAATAATCAATTTTACCACATTTCTGAGCAGGCCGTTGGCACAATCGATGCCTGTTTGCTGTGATCTTGTTCCAGTTTACACAAGCCTATGTTGTAACTTCCAAAGAAGAAATAGGACCCCATGTTTTCGCCTTCACAACTCTCCAAACTTTCTGAACGTCAGCCCTCAAGAGCTTCCAGTTTGATCAAAAACAAAGGTTTCGGTAAATCGTTAGAGTACTGTGACTGTAGCTGAACAGATTTGGAGTTTTTTTACCTATGCTGTCTGTCTCGGAGATGTTTACGGTGCTTACAAAGCTCGTTTAGAAACGGTTTGTCTGTCAGCATTGTCCGTCAGTACTATGTAATCCAAGCACCATGGGCGGACAGGCACCCTGTGACAGCAGAACCGTACTTGAGTATCATTGCCATTCAATGAGGTTTTGATAAATAATATGTAAAGCCACTCAACCGCAGAGGAGCAAACAGCCCCCGGTTGCTCCAGGCCTCAGACAATATGATCGTTTTTTGGATGTTCACTGGCAGATGAAGCAATGAAGGGTTCTAGTTCGTTGAATCGTCAAAGTAAAAAAGTGATACCTTGTTAACTACTTCGTCACCCGTTTGTTGTAGTGCGATGCAAAATATGATATTCTGACCAACTTATGTCTTGAATATTGATCCATGGGTAAAACAGGGAAAGTTCACCTACTGGGCTTTGCACTAACCTCCAAAAATTCCCAGAGAAACTTGATGAAGGCCGAAACGTCTCTTTCGAAGTTTGGTTGGTGGCTAAAAGCACAACTATGATTGTAGGGTTTTATAGCTTAAGGTTTCAGTCACTTTGGATGACCTCTTCAGAAGCAAAACAGTCCTTTGCCATTCCGATTATAATCCTCCTCACAAAATTCGTTCAGGGAAGTCGAAACCTTGAGTTGAGAGAGACTCCACAATCATCGCTGTGGTTTTTCACCGTCAGTCAACTCAAATAGATATCACATAGTGTACAAACCATTCGACCTCAATCATACGGAATACTGTGCCGATATTCTAAAAGGTTTCTTTGGATTTTATAAGAAGGGGCATCGGAACGGCGAACAAAGCAAACGGTGAGTGTTATAACCTCCAAATATAGAAGTAATCAGGCATCACACTGCATACAGCAATACCCAGCAGAAGTAGGAACTATTCTTAGAATGCGTTTATACAAACTAAGCTTCATGTTGTCGACTGATATAGTGTTCTTTGGAAACAAACCAGTTTTTGGCCAATTAGCAGAGAGGTGACAACGGTTTTTGCAAACGTCTTTTTGTTTTTGAGCGTATTTGGATGCTAACACATCTGGATTATTACTAATGAGTATTCTTGTAGCATTTTCAATCTTATAGAGAACTTTGCATTCAAAAAACTAGTTTTGAGTCCATTCAGTTTCAACTGACTTCTTGCCTCATTACCGCTGTTTATATGTTTTATGGCCTTCGCATGCCAGTCAATTGTGCAGGACTACAAGACAGAGATGTGTTTCTGAGGTCCGTGTCCCAGGATGTCAGGTAACCGATAACATCTGGTCTGCTAAATTGTGACCTTGTATAGTTTTCGAAATCCAAGCGAGTCCTTACGCGTGTTGGACTTTGATTAGCATGTAGAATGACCACTGACTTACCTGAATTAGATTCTTTAAAGATTGTTCCATTTGCAGCAGTTGTGTTGTAAAATTCCGATAAAGTTGTAGTATTTCAAATGCTCGTATCAGCTGTCTTATCTCGGTATTCACTTCCTCGGCCTTTTTCAGTTCACTCTGAATAGCCTCCACAGTAGTGCTAATAGTCAGAGCTTCGGCGTATTGATTCATGTATGATATGACAAATAGTGAAAGCTTGTTCGTGTAGTCGGAAATCCATGTGATGTTCGACAGTGACTCGCGCAGCTCTGCAATACTGGGCTGTGTTGTACGGACATGTTACAAATAGGACAATTATATGTAGAAGTTCATTTAACACTTTGTTACAAGATAACAATGAGAGAGGATACTTGTCTGCAATTGTAATAAACCAGCTTGGTAACAGAAACAAAAGGCTGTCACAACATCGAATGCTAAGCTCGTCAACATTCACTGACAATAGTTGGTGTAAACGTAGAGGAACAAGTCAGTAGTTTGTTGCATGGAAAAGGTTCTTTTAGACAAATCTCAGCTGCGTAGATGGAGTGATGACCAAATCGAAACAAACGGGTAGCAACAACAGCTCCAGTTAGGTGTTTGCGCCTAGATAGCGAGCAAGGTATCTGAGACCGAATATTACTCGGTAGGTTCGTAATCAGAAGAATTAAGTGGGGCAGCTATTGAAGGTGAACATGAAAGCCGGACGGTGACTTTAAGTTGGTGGATTTTATTACGCTGCGTATTAAGCGAGTTTTACGAATCAGCCGCAAATGATCAATAAACTGGGTCATGAATATCGCTTGGAAGCCTTCCTTAACACTAATATTCTGATGAGACTTACATCAGTTGATCGATCGATGATCATGGACTTGCATAGAGTTTACATTCGCATCCCTCTCGTTTAAAAAGTCCTCATGCGCTGAGCTCTAATCTGAGCGAAACTCGAGTTCATTGCTTTCCCCTCGAATTGGAATCACCGGAATAATTGTGTCAAGGCAGAGAGTGAGTTGAATCTGGCTCCTATGAATTTCGCAGTCACTTACAGCTTGCACGGAGTCATCGCCGCGTCTACACCAAAGGCGAATTTACAAAGTAACTTGGTGAATGTGAATAGTTCTTGACTGGGTTAAAGGAAAATCAAGCTTTCAGACCTCTCCGATCCTTTTTTCAACTTAACGCTAGTTTAAATAATTATGTTGGCATATCCAGGCATGCTACGTATAAGCGCTTGGACGGAAAGTACTTGGAAGAATGAGAAATAATTTAGTTTTTATCATAAATGATAAATCCTGTAAACCAGTCAGAAATAGACTTGTATTATTCAGTCATCACTCTGCAGAATTCGAAACTTTTGAGTTCGATGCTTAGAGACGAACATATATTTACGCCGTCCTGACATTGGCGTTCATCACCGTAAGTAGATCAAGAGCTAATATGATCACATTGAACCTTTATCGAGGATTTCCAGTCCGCTTGTACCATGTGTCTTAGTTCTACATAAAAATGAAAAATAAAAAATTGTGTAGTAATATACGTAGAAATTGGGAGTTACCAAACTCAGTAATATGTGTCAGTTCGAATCGGTTGTATTTTATCTCGTAATTAATTGCAGAGAATATACGCATAAGTCCCGAGTGGGAAGTCTGGAGTTCCCTTGGTACTCTCTGGGTTTCCAGCAGCCTGAACCTCTGAATACCCGTCTTAACTTGGCACACATGAGCTGCACGAGCATCGATTACTTAGTTTAGCCCACCAAATCAGTCAAATGAAATCAGGCAAACGATATGGAAAGGCAGATGTATGGTTTCAAATTCAACGATTCACGCAGATTACCATCAATTCTATGGAATAGCTTTACAGTGATGTCATTGATATTGGGGTTGTCATATGTAGTACAGAAATACTTACCGTGTAATCAGAATTGTCCAGATAAGAGGTGATATTGGTGATAGTTGCAAACAGCTCGTCCACATTTCCCGGAATGAAAGATGAGAAATCAAACTGAACTATTTCAGTGACCAACGTACTAAAACAGGCAAATTGGGCAGTTGGAAAATGACTCTTTGGGCAAAATCGCTTTAGAATATGCAGAAATTTCCTCACACAGCGATTATTAGTAGGCTGAGTTTTGTGGCCAAGTACTTAACCGGAATCAACTTCACTAAAGCCTTATGAGCCCGGATGGTGAATTCTCTGAAACGTGACGTGGAACTTTTTAGTAAAAAACAGACACATTCAAAAGTGACATAAAATGACGAGAATACAGAAGTCATTCTCTAGTGGCAATTCTGAGGAGTTCGTGATCTACAACCAATCAGACAGGACAGCGGACAGTATTGCTGCTTTAGACTGATGTACGATGAGGCACCGGTTTTACTTTTAAGTCTTGTTCCACTTCAGAAGCTTTGCATAGTTCGTCGTAAAAGAACCATTAAGTGACAGACGAAACCCCTTGGCAATCTTATAGCATGCTTGCAAAGCAAAAAACCACGTAGAATGTCTCCGAAAAGCTGAACAGTGTAAACAGATGTCTAAAATGCCTAACAAACGGATTAGGAATCTGTCCTCTATGTCATGGCAGAAGAAGAGCGAGGACTAAACAGACAGAAGGGGAACGCTAAGTACTTCAAACATATTTAGTGCATTTAATGGGGACCAAGACCCAATTGGGAAACGGAGCGCTTTATATCCAAAGTACGTATATATTCGACCGGCTCTGTGCAGACTAGATTGTGACGCAACGTTAAGCAAGCACTGAGAAAAATTGGATGGCAAACTTGTCAAGATGATACAGAGGAGTGTGGTGCAGGCAAACCTAACGAGGACGCAATAGTAGGCAAAGGGATGCATCATAAAACACGTTTAATACCGCGAACGACAGAAAGCCATTTCCTCCACTCTGGAGGTATTAAGGAACGCACAGCCAACGAAACATCGGCTGCGTGTGTTGAAAATAATACTGCACTAAAAAACTATCCGAATTACTAATGGAGTGTACAACATACTATCATAGCCTACTACTATTCTTCAGTCAGTTTTCAACTCAGATCTTTCAATTGGCCAAAACAACTAATTCAGGGCCACCACTCATTGATCGGATTTTGCAAACGACAGCCAAAAATATTGTTTTCCACAGGAAAAGTGCGAACCGCTGTAAACAATACTTAACTCAATCACTCGATAGCTTCAGCAGTTCTCTGCAGTCGTAAAGACAGTCCAGTGTTGGAATGCACCCATAGAAATCATGGGAAGAACGAGGGTAGCAAACAGAGCTTGTGTTCCATGATTTGCCTTCTATTACAAACCCATATAATACCAGAAACCATGTCAAAAGTTTACGTAGGAATAAGGCGTAGATAAGGTTCAATGGAAGAAAGAAAAAAGAAGGAATGATGTGTTGAGTAGGATGCACACGGATCAACGTGTCACGGAGTCAAGTGAGCGATATCGGTGTCAGCAAAGTTTGTGGGACCGAATATTTCTCAGAGCAGCTCAAGATTAGAGGTCGCACAAGTTTCTTCTGGACGCGAAGTACCGGATCATGCAGTCGGATTCAAATCGCATTTCTGGTCGACAACAGTGTGGATCCTATCATTCGCGATCGGTTCGAAATTATCTGATACTTTATAAAAAGGGTGTGCTTTTTGTCGATGACACGGCTGGTTTTGTTTAGACCTGCTGCAGTTGTACGTGAGTATGGTTTCTTCCACCTAACACTCAGGTAAATGCGATTGTGTTCGCCTTCTGTCTCACAGACAATTTGTTTAACGATGATATGATACTCGGCACAAGCGTATAACTGAGTAGTTACCGAAGGTGATGGTAGAATGTGGGACTTCTAGTTTGCTAGATCAGCAACTCAGTTACCCTTGAATAGGTGGCTGGCTTATGTAGATATACTTCTTGAATGAAAATTGTTTAGTATTGCGCTAGTGAAGTACTCACCATCCGGAAAAGAATATACATCTTAACACTTCCAACTGTATTATAAACATCTCCATTTTTCACAACTCCATAGAGTGAATACCCACTGATCCCTTATTTGACTAGAACATCATTTGATTTAAAAATGCATGAACCAAGTTTAACACAAAACAAAAAGATGCACAAGGCCCAGTCCAATGTTCATAATCACACCCAATCAGTACGGTCGCTGTTTTGTTACTTGTTGTTAACAGTGACTTACTTCTCTGCCTTGTCTATGGATTCTTGCAACCTTGGTTGCTCTAATACGGCTGTCACGTTGACAAGCTGGTCCACACCAACAGAGGGCAGTAATCCGGGTTCTGGATTGGAACCTGTCTGCTTACACTTGACCAACAGACCATCGACTACGTCTTTTGGTGTAGGTAAATTCAACAGATCCAGGATACCGGGATCGATGGACTGATTTGCAATGAATTCCGGCCAAACATACCGAATGTAAAGGTTAAGAGCCTCATCGGTTATCTTTAGTCCAGACGGATTGGTCGAATAGCGACATGCTTCATTGCTTCCAACACTGGTCAGTAAAATGGTTGCCCCTCCAACCAACACGACCAGTGGAATTGTGCTACACAAAACAGCTGAAAAAATTATTCCACACTTTATATGATGGGTCGAAGGTGGAAACGTATGAGGGATAGACGCATAGGCGGACATTGTGTTTTCGTAGCAGTGTTCCTCCATAAGGTCTTTCCGGATGACTGAAAATAATAAGAAATAAACCGAATACTCAACGGCGGTCCTCTCGTCAAGTGAAGAAATATGGGTGCCATGAGCTAACTGCTATTAGCCACTAACTTTACGAGTGAGATAGGTGTATTTAATTCAACGCTTCTTTTGTTGATGAGGCATACCTAAAAATGAAAAGATGCAGATCAAGAACTATGCAATTATTGCATAAAGGTAGAGACTACGACTGTGACATTTTCAGGTCATGGTCGGTTGCCATATCTGCTTTCAGGGTCGCTACAACCTGGGGTGAGGACACAAGAAGTGATTTTTCTGGTGTTCCACGAGTGGTAGTCGTAACCTGTCGGAGACCAATAGTATCAGTCCAGGCCGGACTACGAAACGCCTTCACCACTGTTATGTAATGATTGTGATCGCTGAGGGCGAAGGTCTGTTCGCGTAATCGATACCCGTATATTTTTATTCCGGATCCAGGCACTGGAGTACATTTGGTGAGAATTTGGTGTCTTTTTAGCGTTCCTACAATACCCCTTACTTAATGCGTGAACAGATACTACCAAGCTCCCTTTGGGTGTTACCTTCGGCATGGTTTCCTGAGTAGCATGTAAATGCCCTTCTTACTTTGTAGTCCCGTTCTCCTGGAAGTTTGTCAGATATTGAAAGCCGAACAACTGGTAAACCGAGTAAGTTGAACACTGTTTTCACACTCCTTCTTAGCAGTCCACTCCTTAGTCCTCATATGGTATCATTGCAGGGAATAGTCCACTCGAAGGAATATACGAAGACCTTGTCGATCTGGAATATGCAGACGACATTGTTTTCACGTTCGAAGAGGAGGAGAAGGCGCAGGTGTTTTTGGATGAACTGACCAAAGTCATCCTGTCTTTTGGTATGCACTTTGCACCTACAAAGCATAAGGCTCATGGACGTGCAGTCACTGAACACGCCACTTACGATCCATGGACGGGCACTGAAAGTAGAGGAAAGTTTTACGTATCTTGGAAGTTGTATTAGTTCTGACTGTAGTGTGACAGATGAAGTGAATGCACCAATCTGCAAGGCTCCGGTCGCGTTTGCTAATTTGAGACACCTGTGGCGTCGGAATGCTTTATCGCTGAATTTGAAGGGACGTGTGTATCAAGCTACAGTGCAGGCTAATTTGTTGTATGGCTGTGAGACTTGGCCTATTCGAGCAGCGGGACTGAGAAGTTGTCTCAGAATCATAGCTCGTGTGGGTTGATGTCGGTGAATCTGTAACGAGGCAGTTAGAAAGTGCGTTTCCGGTTGCGCAACGAATTTGTCCAGCACCAGATGCTATGTTGGTTGGGACATGTGTTGCGGAATGTGAAAGAGATCACGAAACGCTTGTGTGTTCTCGGTGCCACTCGCCTTCCAGGATGGGGACCGCGTGATCCGCACTGTACCTGATTGGAAACATTACAAGATATGGCTGCCAACGGATGTCAGCGGCGTTCTTGTTGTCAGTTTATATCCAGATCGCCTGAGTGAATGTCCGGAAGTTTAGGCATTTCGGAATGATTATGGCAAGCTAGCACCAAGTCCCTTCCCGTCCACCTTCATTCTTTTCTTTTCAATAAGGCTTTCAAATAAATCATGGTTGTACGCCAGTGAAGCCTCGGTGTTGAACACTGATGTCATGCTGTCGATGATAACGATGATCATACGAAAACTCTATTCTTGTGATATCTTTTTGGGTGGCCTCCATCTGCATATGACAATCTGACTGTAAAGAAAAGAAAGCCTTAACCGGATTTTGCTTTTTCTAGATAACCTCTTATTATACATGTCTGAAGTCAGGGTTACCAGGGAAATTTGGCCAACTGTGTCAGTCCAGAACACTGTCTTTTATTAGGCTTTAACATCTGAGCAGGGATTGTTAAGTGATTGTATTTAGACTTCGTGAGCATCCACAGAAGTCTTATAGTTCAAGAGGTCAAACATAGCATTTTTGCCTCATTGCACACAGTAAAAGTGGATGTGCAATACAGTTTGTTACAGAATTTCTAACTGTCGGTGTTGCGTGCTACAGGTTATAAAAACATCATCCAGATGTCAATCTCGGAAAATACATAAGTTTAAGATGAAATCAGGAGCCGCAGGTGACACAAGTGTCATCAATGCCGAGCCTGTATCAAATATACGTACGCAATTCGCAGTTTTTGTCAAACATTCTAAAATGAAACCGTGAACAGCCTTATCCCTTGTACCGAGAATTAAATCTCCGAAAATGAGGCGTATGCACCATAGCCAGAATTTCGAGAACGAAAATGTGTCACTAGTGCTATTGATCAAAAGGTTTCTGCTTCATATAGCTACTCAGTCTAATATAAAACGATCCAAAGGTCTTAATCAACATAGAATAGATTCAAATCCTTTTAAGTGAGGAATTTCCTATCCATTTGGTGTGAGACATACATCACACGTACTTAACAAATCTCGTTCGTACGCTTCTGTAGCCAACAGAATGATGTAGATTATTATAACAAGAAGAGCCAGCGTGCATATGATGAGGAAAAAGTAACCAACTCCAGCAACGGCCATCCCAGTTGAGTGAATTATACTGGTCACTGTTGGGCTGATTTGATTGACGCTTCTAACAGCCGGTTCGCCAATACTGGTATTGATTTCGTCCCACAGTTGATTCAGAGCTTGAAATTGCTCGGTGAGGTTGAATTGGCCTTCAATCTGAAAAAACCAACAAAACACGACGTGTTTAAGCGATCGGGAACCGTGAAGCTGCGAAAGGTATAATTTGCATACCACCGCCACATACAAGTATGAAAATGGCAACTCTGCAAAAAAGCCAAATAGAAAATAAAATAATTCTCGTAAGAGATGGTTGAGTGAATAATCTATGTTCTGTTTATTGAAGGTAACGCAATAAGTTCTAAAAATCACTGTCAGATGTACACTGAAGACAGCCTTAGTTAAGAGGAGATAGAATGGTCTGAGTGTGGTCTGAGTATTACTGCTTACTTGGCAAGAGACAATCTGCAGCATTTCAGATAACCAAGAGCCTTGTTACATTTCTTGAGCAATAAAGAATTCAGTAGTGCAATGTGCACCAGCCTTAGACCGGCCAGCAATTTACTGTTAACATTGTCTTTCATGAGTAGGGCCCAGGAACTTATACCACATTAGGGCGCGTTTCAATATGGCTGGCGGAAGACTTCTATTCAACTGATTTTGGCTGTTTGTGTTCACCGTCAATTCAACCAGTCCGTGCCGGGGACCTTGAGATAATTGCGCGTCCCACCTAGGCCCGTCTATCTCTCTCTCACACATACTCAAAAGCATCCTTTAGAGTGATGGTCTGGAAGCCTTTATTAAAGTTACCGAAAAAGGAAAATGGCATACTGGGCAAATAGTTACAAGGTTACAACCATGCATTTTGACTGCTGAGCCGTAAAATGCCCCTCGGGAACCGAAATGAGGGAGAAAAGACTTTCTCGAGCAGTCAGAGAAATATATCGTTAATACGGCCAGAGGCACATTTGCTAGCGAAAGTCCATAGAACAATTGCACCATATTTTTTACTCAGACTTCACGAAAAAATTCGGCAAAATTAAGGTTCGAGAGAAATTTCCGTCCAAAATGGTGGAGATGCTTCTAAACATTCAAGTAAACGTTCATGAGACCATCATTAACTCTGACTCGTAACTAATCAGTATACTCGAAATCTAATGAAAATCTAAGTTATTCAGGACAACAACATTTAAAAATTTAAAGATATTGAAAAAGGCGCCCTTTTTGAAAACAAAAACAAAAACGGTGGCTGTCATAAGTGATGGGGTGTATGGCTGGCTAAGCTGTTCACCACGGGGGATGAGGCCTCAACCTCTGTAATCATGTCTCTCAAATGTCCCAAACTGTGTTCCTGTCTTCAACTATCTTCAATGTTTACGGGTGTCATTCACTTGCTTACCCTGATCATAATATTTTAAGCCTGTCCACGAAAACAGGCTTCAACGGGAACCATACTGCCATTGTTTGGAGAACCTCTCACAAAATGAACAGAATGTCCTGTTTATCGGATTAGACGATGCTGCTAGAAAAATGGTTTCCACCATCGGTTGTTCCGACTTTCGTGACCCTGATACGTCAACATTCTGTCAGAGTTTGGTTGGTTCTCTGAACTCTTAGTTTGACAAAGTTTTTCCTGTTGAAACCATTTTCATTCGCGCTGACAGATTTTTCCTTTATGTCAGACAATTAGTTCAGGGAAATTTTCATTGTTCGGAGGGGGGGGGGTTCACTCCATACAATGAATGGAGGCTTACTATATCACATTAAGAAACAGCGACAAATGCACCCTATAGATGTGCATAAATGCACAACAGCCGTTTTTTGGTGCACTGACTCAGATACTCACCCGGGTATCCAACGAAGAGAACTTGAGGTCGTTTCTCGGCAAAACGTGCTGGGATCCAGGAACAACATTGTTCATTGTCGCTACACCTATAAAAATGGCCGAATTCCCCAGCTCTAAACAGCCTACAGTCCAAAATCTACTAACCAGTCCATTTACAAGAGAAAATATTGGCTTTATTCTCAGGACTGACTGCCTTCGGACTCAAGTGCAGCCTGAAACTCTCTATGACCAAATGGAGAAACTAATACGCTATTAGGACGCTAAGAACGACGAATGGTTCTGTAAGTCACAAGCCTGGCGAAGATGCTGGTGTTGTGATCATGTAACAGAGGGCATTGGCAATATGGTACAGATAATTCTCCCAGATGAATCAAAACTACAGGCATAAACCAATTAGCAAAAAACAAATTCTAAGGAAACTTTGCACTTTCTCTGTAGGCAAATTCATTTCAAATAGTTTACAGCCAAATTAACTCCATGAGCCGCAATTCTCCTGACCTACAACGTGCTTCAACTATACGCAAGTTTGGATTGTCTGTGAGACTAATTCTTTGTTTGCATCATTCCGCGTAGTTGATTGGTGAATAAATCATTCCTTGATCATAACTGTTTACTGAATATTGCTTCCAGCCTGCATCCATTCCGGACCATGTCGTGGTGATTACACAAGACATGTATTCTACTGATAAGGAGCCCGCCTTGTGAATGTCATTCTCCAGCAGACGCTAGTATATCCCCGAAATAACGTCTCCACCCACAAAATACTTGCATGTATCTTACCAGAAGAACTAAAGGAACTGGCACTACTGTAAACCAGAATTATGCGCCGAGTTTGAAATGGAAGCTTACAGACAAATGGTCTGTGTAGCCATGGGTAGTTCTTTTGAGCTCGTTCCAACAGATGCCCCCCTCCTGAATGTGCTAAAACAACGATTATCATCGAAAGAAAGTTCTCTTATCTTTCTTTACAAACGACGTGTATTCGTAGTTTGATTCTCCTAGACCCCAATCTTTTCCAGCAAATTTTTAATTAGACGAACAATACTTACTCCAATTTGTTCGTAATTTGAAGCAAAAAGTGATAAAGATTGTGCGTTTTTTAGTTATCTTTATCACCAAGCCCTCAGACGATGCTCCTTTAACGTACGCGAAAGTGATTATCCTTCACTAGACACCCCCACATTTACCTTCTGGAAACATTGATCTTGAAGTAGGACCAACTAGGTGACCATGTGCTGTAATTAGAATAAGACTGATTTACTTTTATTCCGTCGAACTCTTTCAGATTTTAAGTAGACTTTTGAATGGGCGCATGAGTGCTAAAGATATCTCATCAGACACCCATGAATATGTCCGCTGGTTTTGTATCCTGCCAAAAAGCCTGTGAACGTCTTGTAAGGACTAAAGAACAACCCGGATCTAGTCGTTAGCCAGCCGGATAGAGGGATTGTGGCAATGAATAAAAGATGTTGCGCTGATTGGTTGTGAATTCCCAACAGATGATATTCAGAAAGCGTTTAAGCCTTGCGCACTTTAAAGGACGTAGAAATCACCAATACATCTACACACATATTTGACAGTATGAAACCCAATAGTTCAACTGTATGACGGCTGTATAGAATGTCCAAACTCAATAAATTAGAACTACAAGTATGCTCAGCCCTTTTTATGGCTTGTTCTCCTTACCGCTGTACCGCTCCTTCACTGGCTGTAAATCCTGAGTCCATCGGATTACAAATACCCGGCTGAACTCTTCAGGATGGGATCCTATGTTTCCACAAACCAGAGTAACGTTAACCACTCAACCACAATGTGGCCTTCTTGTTCACACATACATCTGCTGGGGACTACTACCTACTTATGAAAGTTGCGAACATTGCAGTGCGCAAACTAGCAGATCTGTTAGAGAAGCTGTGGTTACACTGTAGCCTAAAGGTACAATTATGTAGTAATGTAAAACGATATTGCCAAAATATTTTTGCTAATACATTGAAACACAAATTTGGAGCCATTAGAAACCCTGAAAGAGTTGAGCTGCTATGATTAGTGCATTTCACTCAGAACAAAGCGGAATCAGTCGAATCTAACCACCTTTCAAAGATAACTTGGCGACCGGAATACTGGAATATAGAAAAGAGAATTCCTATACATTTCACATATAATCATTATCATAATTTTCCCCCTAATTGTTCCATTATGCCCAGGGGCGAAATGTCTCAAGTGGTTATAGCGCAAATCTACTGACCAGAATGTCCATGGTTCCAACCCCTACCTTTCTTTCGACTTTCTCTGTCTATGGGCAACCTGGCAGTATCCAAGCACTCGTGCTTCCTTCGTGTGGCATGGCAGTTAGGCAACGGGAGAGTGCTACAGCTGAACGATTATTTCTTTTCTGCTCTATATACTTACAGGCTCAGGGGGCGTGAGAAATGACATCATTTGACGACTACGTTGTTTGCCTTGCATTTCCAAAAACTGCGCAGCTGACGTTGTTAGTTGGGACCTAGCATTTCGGATCGTGCATGAAACGCCAGGAAATCGGTCCACAACGGTTGGGATTATGTAAGCAGGCAATTGATGAGGCTACGTCACTCGAAGTTTTGTGCAGAATGAAGAAAATTTGTCTTATCCTTCCAGGTGGACTGACTTTGTGTTCCCCAAAAATACCAAACAAATCTTCAGCACAAATCAAACAACTAGCTGTGTATTACATGACTACTGTCCAACCACCTCCGTGCCTCCTTAATGTGACCTTACAGTGTGAAAAGTAACAAACATGGAGATTGAGTTAACAAAATTGCCTTGCTATAAAGCAATCACCAATTTTTTCATTTAAAGTTATCCATATAAAAAACCGATAAACCGAGATTCAACCTGACTGTATTTACAAAAAGTCAAGTTTGTACTATGCTGGGAGAACTGCGGCGAATCCATGCCAAAATTCGATAACTGACTTGAGAAAAGATACTAGTAAACCAGGTTCAGTTAAACGGGATACTCTCACAGCACAACTCACCTGAGCTACCATCTCATTTGATTTTCGGTCCAGTTCTGCTTCTAGTTTATCAAACTCGCTCAAAAGTTGCGTAATGTTCACACCAAATAATTCAGTGACTTCAGATAGCGTAATACTAGGATTCACCAGGAGATTACTAGCGTTGAAATTTGTTTTCCACTGTTCAACGTCTGCCTGCGGATGTTAAAAGCAACATTTGTGAGTATACAGAGAATTTCTCAAATAGTAACCTTTCAGATCTGTATTAGTATCTTCAGGAAGGGCAATAATGAAGCATTGTAATAATAAAGATACTTTGCTACCCTGAACGACTACTGGTTTCTGTGTGCTAAGGGAATGGTGTAAAGTGAGAGCAGCATACTCAGGCACTCCTCCGAGTGGGCAAAATTAATGTACACTCTTGGAAATGACCAAGATCTCATCATCCAAACAACGCAAAATTAGTGAGTGCAAGTCTGATATTTGAGAGTGCTTTACCGAGAGACACTTGCACTTAAATCTAAGCCATTTGTCTGAGTCTGTGGCCAAGGTTTCGTCTTCTACCGCCACTAAGACGTGAACGGAAATGTTCGAAAATATCACTGCAGTTACACCACGTTTCACCGGAATCCTAAATCAGCTTTGGTCCAGACTACACGACAATGGATTCTCGAAAATTTGGTTGAGTAGATTTTATCTTAAACCTGTTGCACCTGATCAGTCCGATCACAAAATGTACAAACCGACTACGATAGTTTCCTTGGAAAATAGACAACTTATGTTCGTTAATGATGACCGCGGTTTTCGTGAGTGATTAAGCAGTAACATATAACTCTATTTTGTAGTTGAATAGAGTGAAATGCCTATTTCATTCACTGTAGACTATGGTTGTAACCAGAAGAAAATTATCTGGGGGCATGACTGGTTTGAACTGATCAACTCACTTTTAGTGTGGTACATTCCGTAGCCGTTGCAGGCGAGGTCAGTTTAGGGCACAACGTCTCAAAAGCCCTGTTCAAGACGTTTTTATATCCAACGACTTGCCCTTGTAAATAGGAAATATCGGCAAGTGTTTCTTGTTGGGATTGTGCGATGAAACTGGTGACGTTCTGTAGGGTATCAACGTCCGTTTTTAACAGGCTGACTTGATCAATCAATAACCGTGCGCCGTAGCTTTTGAGCAGTTGTTCCAGGATATTTCTCACCAGAATATGTAAATTTTCCTGCGTGAAACAATAACAGTCGTACTATGTATGAGTTCTTGTCACTCAAAACTCATGCAGAAAATAGAGAAACAGGAGAACAGGCTGTGGTCTATGACAAAGAAAAAAGCGTGACAAGATCTTTGTACCCTTGTTGAATGCTTAGAGCGTTCTTCAGCTGACCGAGCGCGTACAGTAAGGATCATGTATGTGTCAAACACACGTATGCAGCTTGAGGCGTTGATAATTTGGCCAGCCGTGGGATCTCTTAAGCTCGTTGTGTTTGTGATTCTTCTTGCGCAGTTCAGCGTCCACCGATGTCCCTCCCCAACCCCTCCCCACCGCACAAGCAAAAGTCGCTGGGCCATTTGACTGTCAGTCATCTAACCGAAGGGCCTTATGCTCCTCGCCGCCTACAAACATTAAACAAAATAACGCCTTCCTAAATCCACGAGATCCTTTCTATATAGGAGCTTTTAACGTCCGTACTCTATGTCAAATTGTCAAACAAGCTATGCTTGCTGAAACCTTGTACTCCCTTAAAATCGATGTATGCTGTGTCTCCGAAACACGCATACAAGACCCGAGCGTGGTTCTGCATCTCAGAACGCCAAGGATGAACTCAGCTCTCTCACACTTCTCCCTCCGTGTGTCCGGTGACCCAGAAGCGATGACTCGTG